>NC_087167.1:17472500-17535000 GCF_035594125.1 Scylla paramamosain
AGAGATTGAATTCTCAGATACTTCGGCGGCTTATCGAATCCGCTGCTTATAATAAACTGCAGTGGAAGTTAATGAGTTCCCAGAGTCTAACAGGAATTCTGCGTCTTATCTTTGATACTTATGACAGACTAATGAAACTTAATGGCGTTGCCGGGGATATTTCCATGATTCTAATAATAGTTGAACAAGAAATCTGTATTATCAGTGGGGGAAAAAAAACACCAATAAGAACTTGGCTTATTATTTTTGTGGCCTTTGACAACAGTAGTAATGAGAGTTTCAAACATTTCTCGCTCCAGGTAAGCGAAATCACTTTCATTCATAGTATATAATTTTCTTTTCCAATACGGGTGGCAACTAAGCTATCTCTGCCTCTGAAAATACGGGGATCTTGGTCTCATGATGGTCCTGACGATAACAAAGTATGTATGCAGCAAACAGGTAACACAGTAAGCCAATATTAAACGTCAGGAAAGGAGCGAAGGGGCGACTCAATCGTTCATCGCTCAGCCGCGCATGTGTTGATATCGACTGGATGCGCCTTGCCACAAACCTCTGTATACTTGATTAAAATCAGTTTCCCTCCATCGTCCTCCCTCTCTTACTGCCATAGCGTGATGCCGCTGACAGGGACCGAGATCTTTAGCACAAACATAGAATACAAGTCTTGTAATTGAGTAATCTCAAACATGTGCCGCCGGTGATGAGATCGACTGTGACTGATATTATTTAGCAAGACCTGAATTACGAAAACATATGATTTATGTTATATATTTTGTGGTCATCAAACTTAGTTTCAGTTTTCGAGATGTAGTCATAATAATGTACAAGGAATCAATGCGGGACAAGCCTTTAGAAGGGACGTGAAAAAAACACGAGGTGGGCACCGTCAGCTTCCTCAGCTATCCCCTCTCCCCCCGTCCAGCCGCAGACACGAGCCATTCCGATGTCAAGATGGCGTGGAGGCGGGTGAGTGCGTGTCTCTCTTTGGTGGTGTGGGTGTGTTGCACCAACGTGTGTGTTGTCAGTGTCAAATCCAAGTCTCCGGTGCACGCCAAGGGCCCTATCTCTAACAGACCAGTCCCCGCTTCCGTCTTGCCTGATATTGGCAATGTCACGGTTCCCAGTTCCACCCTTTCTGCAGCTGCCACAGCGAGGCCACTTTTAACAACAGACGACGACAAGGATAGCCAACAGGAGGCGGAGAACTCGCAGAGCCACGGGGACAGCAGTGCCGAGAACAGTAGTGACGGAGAAGCGCCTGTCAGGGAGGCGGCGAGCAAAAGGAACGCAAGTGTGCAGGGCGGTGGTGGTGTGTCTGCAGCGATAAGGGGATTACCACCCTCGTCCTCGTCAGCCACGGCAGAACAGCTGAGATCAGCTACTTCCTTGGCCGGCACCTTGGTTTTGCTGCTGATATCCGTGGTGATCGCCGGCGCGCTGTTCGTCATGGTGATATGCTTCATTCACAAGTGGAGAGAAAACATGGGCACGGGGTGAGTGTGCTATAATAGCCTAGCTGCTACCTCTTCTTTATTAGTATTAGGTTATCAGAACGGCTGTCTTCGTATTTAATAAACAGTAACAGTTGGGTAAAATATATCGGCTGACACCTTCATTTACCTACTGTCAAACGTGCATGAGGTTCGTGACAACGCAGGCAGCACTGGCAGGGTGAGCTTCATAGTTAAAACACTCAGCATAATGACTATGGTGGCACTGCAAGTTATGAACTTTCAACAGATCAGCACCCACTCAAGACATGTTGCTCCTATGGTTTTACCAGTGTTAAAACTTTGGGAGAGAATGAGCTGTCTTCACTTGCATCAAGTTTAGTACAGGCGTGTGTTTCATTCAGTAGGAAGTTAATCTTTCATTGATTTAATTGAGCTACTGCATTGTGCATGTAATTTTACCATGTTGCAGACCCACATTATTTAGAATGCCGATCCCTCCTGCTCCCCTTCTCTCTCTCTCTCTCTCTCTCTCTCTCTCTCTCTCTCTCTCTCTCTCTCTCTCTCTCTCTCTCTCTCTCTCTCTCTCTCTCTCTCTCTCAAACATTGTGTGATGCCCAAGAAAGGCAGCAAGTGAGCAGACTAAATTGTTTTTAAGTATTTGCAGTGAGATTTGCACAACTGGGGAAAATGTGAAGCAATAGGGCCATAGATGACGTATCTGAGAGAGAGAGAGAGAGAGAGAGAGAGAGAGAGAGAGAGAGAGAGAGAGACTACTCGTATATATATATACATATATATATATATATATAATATATATATATATATATATATATATATATATATATATATATATATATATATATATATATATATATATATATATATATATATATATATATATATATATATACAATACTGGCAATTCATGACATAAAATACTGTTCAGTTATTGTTAATATCTACATTCCTTAATGGTTTAGAAGCTTGCCATTACATTGGATTTGATTTGTTACCATAAAGTGATTGTCAGTATTCAGGCTCAGAGCAACTACACGTGCTTAGTGTAATGATCTGTTATTATTTATACATAAGATAGAGCACCTAATATTGGGGTAGTTACAATGTATGGTATGTGTGTACATATATGTATTGGATAGGGTGTTGTGCTGTGTGTTTCTTAGTGGACAGGATATGATAATTAAAAAAAAAAAAAATGTTCTCATCCTGCCACTTGACTTACTGGCAAGTGGGAAACCCAACAACATGAATTTCTTTGGTCTGCTTTAACTTTGGTATCCTCCTGGGATCATGTCATAGCTCAGTCTGCACTACAGTGGTGAAAAAATTACAAGTTGTAATATGGATAAGGGAACCTTTCACCTAAACATAAAAGCCATACAAACCTACTGTTGTATTAGATCACTACATTACTACTAAGATTCTCTCTCTCTCTCTCTCTCTCTCTCTCTCTCTCTCTCTCTCTCTCTCTCTCTCTCTCTCTCTCTCTCTCTCTCTCTCTCTCTCTCTCTCTCTCTCTCTCTCTCTCTCTCTCTCTCTCTCTCTCTCTCACTACAAGCTCCTGCACAAACTTCAACCACATGCTCACTTATCATGCCCCAACAGGCGGTATCCACGGGTGGTGTACTCAATGCTGCGGCAGAGTGAGGATGAGCCCGAGGATGTTCTTGGAGAGATCCTTATCAACATAGGTTTGGCAGCTCCTGGGGACACACGTCCCCTCACACCCTCATCCTCCTCATCATCCAGTCGCTGTTCCCCTGCACCTGCTGAGCCAGAGGTAGTGATAACAGTACTTGTAGCATCAGCAGTAGTAGTAATAGTAGCTAGTAGTGCTAACAGAGGTGGTGGTGTTAAGCAGGAGTTTGTCACAGCAGAACTTTTTTACATGTAAGAGGGGCTCTGACAAAGGCTACAAAAGGTGCTAAAAAAAAAAAAGGCCCACTGAAGGTGCCAGTACTCAGAGTAGAGCCAAAATGATCATCCAAAATTAAAAAAAGTGTCTTGAAACCATCACCTTGAAATCAAATCCTTACCTTTTTACACCTGATTAATTGTATGTAGAATTTGTATTAGCTGTTCATTGGTGGGTGACGTCAGCCAGATAATCTCAACTCTTCAGAGCTATATAATATGTATATCTCTTCACATATTGTTGCTTTACTTTCTGATTTTGGGTTTCATGAGGTAATAAGCTTTTTCTGAATGGGAAATGTATTGAATGGTACTGAATGAAGTTTGTTATAATATGCATTAGGTGAAGGTTTACAGTCATACAAATGTTGAGGGTCTTTTTTTTATTTACCTTAGCTCAGATTTTGAGATTATTTTAAATATCAATCTAACAGAGGTTTTCTGGGACATGATTATTCATGTTTTGTACAGAGTTATTATTATTATTATTATTATTATTTATTATTATTATTATTTATTATTATTATTATTATTATTATTATTATTATTATTATTATTCATTATTACTATTTATTATTATTATTATTATTATTATTATTATTATTATTATTATAGTTATTATATAAGCAAGTGGTCCTGAGAACTTTGTCAAACAAGAGTTTCTCTCAGTTCATTACAAAGTAGGCATAGTGTTATTCTCAGTTCATTATAAGTTCATTGCAAAGTATGCATAGTGTTGCAATTATGATGGACACATTCCATCAAAATCCACCACTTTTTCAGATGGACATCAATGATCTGGAAGGGACAAAGTTCACCACCATCCCACTCAGATCGGATGAAGCTGCTAAGAGGCTCATGGTACCAGAGCCAGAGGAATCTGACGAGGTTAGTCAGAAAATAATGCCTTTCAGTCAATTCTTGTTTTTACTCTTGTTCTTGCATCTTTCCACCCTGACATTTCATTCCCATTGATGACGTACTTGTCTCCCCTTTACATTTGTACAGTACATTCATGAATTTTTAAACATAATTCTTTTCAAATTATCATTGTTTCACATCACATCCTTTCATTCACATGGTTTACCTAATTTTCTTTACTGTTCATGTATGTCGATCTCTTCCATCAATTTTTTTCTGGTATGAATTAGTTGTATCCCAAGTGCTGCTCTATCGATCATTACTGAAAGCTTTTATCCACATCCCATTTACTGTTGTGTATCAATTTTTTTCTTCCTTTACATTCTATACTAAATATTATTTGATTCTTCCTGTGTGGTGTACACACACACACACACACACACACACACACACACACACACACACACACACACACACACACACACACACACACACACACACACATGCACGGGCACACACACACAGGAACAGGCACAGGCATGTGCGCACACACACACATGCATATACACAGGCACATACAACTAGGTAAATACACACACATGCACAGGCACACACAGGCACAGGTGCACACACACACACACACACACACACACACACACACACACACACACACACACACACACACACACATACACACACACACACACACACACACACACCACGTAGTGTAGTGGTTAGCACGCTTAGCTCACAACCAAGAAGGCCCTGGTTTGAATCCCAGGCGCTGCGAGGCAAATGGGCAAGCCTCTTAATGTGTAGCCCCTGTTCACTTAGCAGCAAGTATGTACGGGATGTAAAGCCAGGGGTTGTGACCTCGCTGTCCTGTTGTGTGGTGTGTGAGTGGTCTCAGTCCTACCCAAAGATCGGTCACTATGAGCTCTGAGCTCTTTCCATAGGGGAATGGCTAGCTGGGTGACCAGCAGATGACCGTAGGTGAAACACACACACACACACACACACACACACACACACACACACACACACACACACACACACACACACACACACACACACACAAGCTGCAGCAGAAGTGTTGGCCAGGACATTGAAACTTGCAAGAATAGATCAGTACAAGAATGTCTGGGTGAAAAGAGACATGAATGAATAAGACAGAGCTAAAATAAACAAACTGCTGAATGAAGCCAAATAAAAAATTGCAACCCAGAGACAAAGAGGGAGGTTTACTGGAGAGTGATAGACATGAAGATAAGGAAGCCGTATGTGAGGGTGGCAACGAGGGGAAGTGAGAATTAAAAGTGTCATACACCAATGTGAATTGGGTGATGTCTGCACTACTAGAGTTAAATGATTGTTTAGAAGAATGCAAACAGATATTGTGGGGATCGCAGAGATCAAATTAAGTGATACATTCAAGATTCTCATCATAGGTGGTGGAAGATACAATATGTGGAAGAGAAATAGAAAATGTAAACAAAGCAGTGTAGTGATTTACTGAAGAACCTAGTGGTTGATGAGATGACATATGGTGAAGGCAGCACAGAAGTGTTGAGGGTGGGAATAAAGAGGAGAGGAGGAGAGAGGAGAGACTATGCAGTGGTATATGTTCTACTAAAAATGAAATCATAAGAGTGCTGGATATTATAGAAAAATGTTAACAGATACAAGTGAACATATGGAAAGATTGATTGCAAAGAGTGACAATATAATTCTGATGGGGGATTTCAACTGTAAGGAGGTGTGTTGGGAGGACTGGTCGATGGAAGGAAATGAATTGTCATGGGGAAACAGGTTACTGAAATTAGTAATGGATAATGTTCTAATACAGTGGGTGAAGAAAAATAACAGATCCAGAACAAATGAAGATTTATTGTTCACAGAGGAACCAGAGATTATTGGAGACCTCAACTACAGGACCCTGATAGGGAAGAGTGACCACATTTTACTTGAGTTTGGTACAGAAAAGGAAATGGAAAAAGGAAGGAAAGATGACTGTAGAAAAGGTAGGAGGAATTATAATGAAACAAATTTCACTAAATTGAGAAAATACTTTGAGGAGATTGACTGGAGTACATTTGATGAAGCAAAGGAAGTGGAATAAAGGTCGAATAGTTTGCTTAAGATATATAATGAAGGAATTGAGAGGTACATGCAGAAGACATCTGCAAAAGGATTTATAGTAAATGACCAGTTTAATAGATGTGAGAAGGTGAGAATGGAAAGAGAAGGAGCATAGAATAGATGGAAGAGATATAAAAGAAGTGACCAGTGGAAGAGAGGAATAAATACATATTAATACACAGGGAGGAGAAAAGATATTATGAAAAGAACATCATAGCCAAAAGTAAAGACCAACCAAAACTGTTTTACCAATATGTGAATGGGAAGTTAAAGAACAAAGTTGAAATAAATAAACTACAAGTTGATGGAGCGATATATAAAGAGGTTGGAAGGATGGCTGAAGTGATGAATAACTGTTTCCAGGAGGTTTTTACAAGAGTGGTTTTCAGGAGCAGGAGGATGTGGAGATGGCTGGTGTAGGGTTGAGTAAAATAAATGTTACAGTTCAGGAGGTGTAGTCAACAGTTGGCCAAAAAATTCAGTCAAAATACATTAATTAAAAGAGGTAAGGGTTCCAATGAACTGGAAAAGAGTGGATATAATGCTGATTTTCAAGGGAGGAAATAAGGAACACCCTTCAAACTACAGACTGGTTCATTAACAAGTGTAGTGGCTAAGATATGTGAAAGAGTTGTAAAAGATAAATAGATCAAGTATTTGAAAGAAAACAACATGTTGACAAAGAGACAGTTTGGTTAAAAGGAGAAAGATCATGCACTACAAATCTGTTGGAGTTTCTATTCACGAGTTATAGACATTGTGCAGGAGAGAGATAAATAGGCAGACTCTATTTATTTGGACCTCAAAAAGAGCACTTGACAAAGTACCACATAGGTTGTTATGGAAGCTGAAGATTTTTTGGAGGATTGTGAGAAGGGCTGCTAAAGTGGATGGAGAACTTCTTGGAAGGTAGAGAGATGAGAACAGTAATTAAGGATCAAAGATTAGCCTGGAAGAAAGTTTTAAGTGGGGGTTCTGCAGGGATCTGTGTTTGCACTGGTGATGTTTGCTGTGTACATTAATGATATGCCAGAAGAAATAACCAGCTACATTAGCTTATTTGCAGATGATAAATTTATTGAGAAAACAAAAAAAAGGAAGATTGCATGGCATTCCAGTGGAACCTAAACAAGATCTAGGAGTGGAACCAAAAATGGCAAATGGAATTCAGTGCAAAAAAAAATGCAGTGCAATAGAATTTGGCAAGAGATGGATGGGGGATTATTCATTGGGGAAGGAGAGAATCAGTAAGAGAACAGAAGACCTTTGTGTAATAATTACTGGTAAGCTGTCACCAGAGAAACACATAAGATTGCAGGTGAAACATATAACCTTCTGAGAAACTTAAAGACATCATTTACACATCTGGGTGAAGAAATGATAAAAAAAAAAATTGATTGTGACCATGATATGCCAAAGATTGGAGTATGCAGCTGTGATTTGGTCATCTGCCAAGAAATCTATTAGAAACTCGGAAGGTATACAAAGCAGCAACAGAGTTACCTCCAACTTTGAGGTGTCTACCATACAAAGAAAGGCTGTCAAAATGGGGTCCTATAACATAGGAACAGAGAAGAGAGAGAAGGGATTTGATTATACTGCACAGAGTGATGACTGGAATGGAGAAGTTGGATAGGAAGGACTTGGTGATGTGGGATACAAGAGTCTTGAGGGGACACAGGAGAAAACTGAAAAAGGATGCTTGTAGAAGAGATGTTAAGAAAAATAGCTTCCCAGTAGAATGGTGGAGATCTGGAATGATTTGGACAGGAAAGTCACTGATACAAATACGGTAAATGAATTTAAGATATGGAGATAGGACAGCATGAGCATAGCTCTTTTCCTGTATGTCACAACTAGGTAAACACACACACACACACACACATGGGCTGCTAGCTTAGTGGTTAGCACACTCGGCTAACAACCGAGGAGCTAGGGTTTGATCTCCTTGGTGGACGGAGATTATTTGGGTGTGTCTCCTTGCATGTGTAGCCCCTGCTCACCTAGCAGTGAGTAGGTACGGGATGTAAGTCGAGGAGTTGTGACCTCATTGTCCCGGTGTTTTGTGTGTGAGTGGTCTCGGTCCAACCCTAAGATTGGTCAGTATGAACTCTGAGCTCTTTCCTTAGGTGGATGGCCGGCTATCTCGAGAGAGACCAGCAGCAGACTGTACAGTGAAACACACACACAGAAAGAGGAACTGGAATTCCCATCAAGAAATGCAGTGTAATGGAGTTTGGAAAGAGCAAGCAGAGGATTTCAGGGCACTATAAACTTGAAGGAGAGATCATAAAAAAATAAAAATCGGAAAGAGATCTGAGAATATTCATATTGAATAACATGTCACCTGAGAAATGTGTATATAGAATTGCTGGAGAGACTTTCAACTTATTGAAAAATATAAAGCATAACATTTACCTACGTGGATGAAGACATGGTAAAGAAACTGATCGTCACTCTGATAAGGCCAAGATTGAAGTATGCAGCAGCGGTGTGGTCACCAAGCACAAAAAGGAACATCAGGAAACTTGAAAAGAATCAAAGAGCAGCAACAAAATTGCCTCCAAGCTTATTGGAGATGTCATATGAGGAGAGGCTATCGAAACTGGAATTGACAATGCTGGAATAGAGAAGGAAAAGAGAACACAATAGGAATTTATAGAATCCTAAATATGGAGGTGCTCAATAGAGGAAACCTCATAAAGTGGGACATGAGGGATACAAGAGGACATGGAAGGAAGATAAAAAAAGATAGTTACAGAAGGAATATGAAAATGAACAGCTTTACCCAATAGAATAGTAGATATATGGAATGGACTGGATGAGGAAGTAGTGTGTAAATTTAAGGCCATGTAGACACCATGAGATACAAAGATGGGACAGCATGAACATAGCTCTCCTCCTTTACATTAGAACATTACAACTAGGTAAATAAACATATGCACACACGTATTGGCCTGTGACTTGAGCAGACGTATTGAAGACCGTCTCCACATATACCATGATTTCCTGATAGCAGCTGGGCCAACTATAGTATCTTGGCCTAGCTTTGTGATCAAGAAGGTTTGGAGCTGTGGTATGCATTCTGTTCTGCTTCATAATCAGTGAATAGACAAAAGAAATGGCAGAAGGTGGTTGTACCTCGTCAAGGAGAGGACCGCGTGACAACAGTAAATAAAGGGCTGAAGATGACAAAGAAGTGGAAAATTGGCTGGATAATATTAATAAGAGCCCAGGTATGAGAGAGTTTAGGGGCTTCAGAGTGAAGGAAACTAACATACCAAGGATGATAGATACCAAGGATGATAGGAAACTGTTAATGTTAGAGAAAACAGTATCATAACTGAAGGACAGGGGTGCTTACTTAGAAAGGGAAGATAATGAAACTAAGAAAAAGCTGTGGTAGCTATGTGGAGATCGTAAAAGACTGTGAAAAGAGTGAATATCAATAGAGAAAATGTCAAGGAAATTAAGAAGCAACAGAAATGGAATAAGTAGGAAGAAGAAGAGATGAATTTAAAGGACTTTATAGAAATGCAGTTGAAGGAAAAGATGGCATACTCTGGTGAAAGTTTATTGAGATGTATAATGGAGTTCAAAGATATGCACCTTAAGGGGGGCACTCATCCCAGCAGGCTGAGAATCTGAATAAAAAATCATATAAAAAAGTATTGGGAGCTAAGATTTGAAACTTTCTAGAATGTTTTGGATTATTATTACCTTGTTTGTCTATAGAGAAGAATGACCTAGGTCATTACGTCATGAGACTATGGTGTAATTCGTAATTATTTGACTTAGTGTTTCGGAGGCCACACTAATTACTCCAAGATAAAGTTATTTGGGCTGTGGAAGGTCATTTCACCATTTTATTTATTTATTTTTAATTTGCCACATGTCATAAAATATTGCCGCATCACGACAACCAAAAACATAACATTGACATTTTTTGCCTTTTCTCTATCCTGTCTTTTTTGCTTCACATTTTCCAAAAAAATCAAAACGGTTAAAGATTTCCCTTGTCATGAACAATAGATACAGCATTTTCTAAGGAAATCAGATCAGCCGTTGATTTTGTGGAAATATTTAAAGGTAAAGAATCATGTTTTGAGTTATGGCCATTTAAAGATTGAAGTGTGTCTATCCCCTTCATTTATGCAACAATTTGAATATTATTTATGTATTTAACTCTCAAACACAAGTACATGAAGCACTGTAAGACTTAATCATCACATTATTCCAATTTTTACTACTACGTACTTGTTTCAGGCCTTTTATCAGTTTATCTAAGGCTGCAGAAAAAGCAGTTATAGGCAATACGTCAAACAGCCCATTTTCTCGCGCCTTTACTGATATTTAATAAATAACTCACTGCTGGGTGTCTTCAGAATGTCACTGATATTTAATAAATAACTCACTGCTGGGTGTCTTCAGAATGTCACTTTATAGGGTGGGGGTATTTTGTTTTTTACCAGCAGGGGGTGCCTTCCCTTTCCTCCATGATGCATTCCTTGCCAAAAACAATGTCCTTTAATTACATAGGTAAGGGTGCACAAACAACACCATATACAGTTCCTTTGCTTCTCTTCTTACAGTGTTCGTATTTTCTTTGTTAGTGGAAGGGGCAAGTAGTGAGAGAGGAGGAGGAATGGGTAGGGAGGTGGTGGATGCAGCAATTTCTTCCTCCTTGGGTGAAAGCAAAGACTAGGCCACATCTTTCTTTTATTCTTAATTTTTACGCTTCTCATATATTTTAGCTACTGCTTAGCATTAATTTTCTTCATTAATTTTCTTCTTCACATATATCATTGAGTGGTGGAAAGAGCAATAAGAGAGAGAGAAGGCAGGGAGCAAGGAGCTTTGAAATCACTCCCAGTAAAGACACAGAAGCCACTGACAGACAGTCACCTAGCAGCCAAGCCAGACAATGGTATGGTAATATCTTACCAGATATTACCATACAAGGCCTATATCATCAAACTTCAAAGAGGAGTAAGATTGTAACTCTTACTACCATATTCATGCAAAAACAAGCTATATAAGATGACTTTATAGTATTTTTCCTGAAGCCACGCCCACTTTTATTTTTTATGCTGAGGGACATTTTAATGGACTTTAAAAACCAACATCAGTGCTTTTTGCAGGAAAGAGATACCCCGGCAATGATTCTAGATAATGAATACATTATTGCACATTTTGAAACATGCCATTTTTTATTTACTAAAATGGGGTGAGTGTCCCCTTAAGTGGGTGGCAGAGAAGTTGGGCATAAGGACTGGTTTAATAGAAGTGAAATATCAAAAAAGAGAGAGATAGTGCTTGGGAAAATGGAAGATAGCTAGAAGACAAAATTTCTGGGCAGAATACATAAGAAAGAGAGATGAATCTTAAAAACATGGAGAAGGGCACACAAAATGCAAGAAAGATATAATAGATAAATGCAAAGACCAACTCAAACTGTTCTACAGGCATGTCAACAATAAGGTACAAGGAAAGGAAGGAATTGAAAAATTAGAGGGGTAAATCTTACCAATAGCAGCTCCCTCTGTAGCCTTAATTGCAGTATGTATATAATCAAATGGAAGGATTGGAAAAGATAGATTGAAATGTTATTGTGATGTAGGATACAGGGGACACTAGAGGACGTGGAAAGAACCTGAAAAAGGAAACCTGTAGAGGAGATATAAAAAAGAATAGTTTTCTGCAAGTAGTTGACAAATAAACTGCCAAAACAAAGGATGTGGTACAAGCAAAAACTACTCATAACTTCAAGGCAAAGATGGATGATAATAGATACAGAAGTGGGATGGCACGAGCATGGCTTTTTTGCCTCATGTTACAACTAAATACTAAATACACACACACACACACATGAAAGAGTAAAAGAAGACCTACATGGGTTTATAAAATGGGGGAGGAAGTAATAATGAAAAGCATGGAGGAAAAAGACCTGGGAGTGGTTTTTCAAGATACCCTGATCCCAGAACAGCATTTAAATGAGATATTTGGCTCGATGTACAGGATGTTAACAAATATTAGGGTGGCATTTCATTACATGGATAAGACTGTGATGAAAAAAATTATAGCCACTATGCTACATCCCAAGCTAGAATATGCAGCAGTAGTGCAATCTCTGCATATGAAGAAAGATATTAAGAAGTTGGAAAGAATTCAGAGGGCAGCTACAAGGATGGTACTGGAACTGAAAAATCTAATGTATGAAGAGAGGTTGAAGGAAATGGAACTGCAAACTTTGCAAGTTAGAAGAGAAAGAGATCTAATAACGATGTATAAAATAGTTAACGACATTGAGAAGATAGACAAGTAGGACCTGGTGTTGCTGGAAGGTGAAGCTGGACAGATGAGAAGGCACTCAAAGATCAGGAAGAGTCAGTATTTGAGGGACATCAAGAAGTACAGTTTTCCACATAGAATTGTGGAGATCTGGAATGGTCTAAATGAAGAGGTTGTTACAGCACCAAACATACATAAATGTTAGATAAATATAGATATGGAAACAGGATGCTGAGTCCTGCTCGAATCCTGTGCTATACAACTAGGTAAATAAAACTAGGTTAACACACACACACACACACACACACACACACACACACACACACACACACACACACACACACACACACACACACACACACACACGATTAGATACTAAATTTGTTCTACTTCTATGAAACAACCTTGGTAGATAGGAACAAACTAAGATCACTGCAAGAAGAATATTGTGTTCTCATATTTCAGTGCACAGGTAGCCTAATGTTTGTGTAAACCTGCTCTCCTAGTAAGAAATTGATCACTATTGCAGATTTTCAGGATTGTTAATGGCACAGGATTATTGTATTTGATATAGCTATTGATTATTAATTCTTCATGAAATCTCATTGTATTTTTGTAAGCTACCATCTAGCACATGTGAGAAAGAGTGTAAAAAATGTATGAAGGTATTCGTTGTTGACATACACTGACTTACCTTTGCTTTCAGGAGTTACTTCAGTGAGGTGCTGCAAGTCACCCTTTTCATCTGACTCAACATATCGCCATCGCCGTGATGAGTCTGTCATGGGCTCATGTTATCCATTTTGCCACCATAATGCCAGCCAGCTTACCCCTTCCTTGTATGTGTGTGTGTGTGTGTGGGTGTGTGGGTGTGAATGTGCATGTGACTTCAAGCACGCGCTTATGACTAAGACTTAAGTATCTGTAGGCATCAGATGAGAAGTTGGAATGTGACAAAGTACTTGGTGTATGAACAGTTTTGTCAAGTCATAGCAATACACTTGCTTTAGAATGTTAAAATATGATACAGCATTTACTAAAGTTTATGAAAGCTAAAAAATAATAAACAGGTGAGAATGTGAAAGTGAATATAGTAGTAGCAAGTATGCCTGTAAGTCACTAGCAAATCCACAATGGATGTGATTTGTTGCAGTGCGTATGGCAGGTGAAAATTGCCATATGTAAGACCTGTGATGGATGTGAACTGTGTAGTGGACCAGCAGCAGTTGTAATTCACTGCTTCCAGAACTGCTGACATGTAGACCACTGCACCTGTGGTGAGTGTGATTTACCTTGTACTGGGCCTGTAGTGTCTGCATGCCAGATTTGTTTGGGCTTTGATTTGGTGTTTCATTCTGGTGATATATATAACAGTGCAACTCCACTGGTGGATTTGTCTTAACAAAGGTTTCAACAAAAAAATTAAGTTTTACATTGTTTTGATATAGATGATTTTGTAATGCAGGTAGATGTCAAACTCAGCACTTGTGGAACCAGTTTTTATTAATTTGATTTGGAGTAGACAAACAAAAGGATAACTTTCATTGTACACAACTGTGATGTCAAGTGAAGGATTGCCAATGACTTGGTAATGGGATGCTCAGGGGTTAGTTTACATATTTCATTATTTGCTTTTGTGAATATGTTGACTTCAATTTTGTCTTTCATGGAAATCTTTTGCCATTCTTTAGGAATATAATTGTGTTACTCATGCCATCTCTGCCAGTGCTCCCAGTCATCCCGGCTCTCTCTCTTTTAATGTAATTAGTCTGAATATGGATGTTGGTAATTTGTTTTTAATGTTGATATTCATTATTAAGCCAATACCACTACTAGTACTCCAATACTTGCAGTAACCAATAGTTTGCTAATAATATTTGTATAAAACTGTATATGAACTTCACTTCACTGGAAAAGTATAACAAGGCATAATACAATGACAGGTAACAAAGTCAGTTCATAAATCACACTGTACTGCTGCCAGTTGACCACATGGTGACAAATTATGATAAGGCATAGCATTGTGCTTTCAAAAGAGAACTGGAAACACTTAGAATTTCAGAAAATTGGATTTGACATTTTCCACATTTATTTTAAAGTTTGAATTAACTTTCGTTACCTTTTCTACATTTAGTTTAAATTAACCTTAGATATCTCTGATAACCTCAAGAGATTTGTAGGAAAAGCAGAGGTGAAGTAGATGGGCTAGTGGTGAATAGCTGTGAATTAATCAACCAACAGTGTTAATTAGTAAAATTTGACCACAATAGTCTTTGCTCAGTGTGCTCCAACCTGTGGAAGAATATACCTTATTCATGAGACACAGTGGCCATGCTGCCAATGATCTCCCTTGAATGCTAGAATGAGTGCAGGTGATTGACAAGTAAATAAGTTGTTACTTAACAGACATAGAGAAAGTTAGCTATTGAATTAGGATTAACCCTTTATTTTTTTCACTTAATGCTTGTATTTTCTTTTTAAAAATAATAAAATTTTAATTCTTCAAGTTTAAATTATGCATTCGTAAATCAGGATAAAGAACAAAATTTTTACTTCAGACAAAAATCTGTATAAGTAATGTTTGAAAGACAGAATTTACTTGTTTCCCTGACTACATTGAAAAAATAGTGGAATAACTGAATTGTTTTCTCAGACCAGAATTTACTCTACTGTGGATGTCAAGTCAGTACTGAGCAATGATAACCGTGGTCCTGCTGTGAAAATGGAGTGCATTGGCACAGGGCTATATGAAGTTGTATAACTTGGGTACTCATTCAAGAAGTGCATAGCTTTATTATACCTGGTTAGTTCTCAAGTTCGTACTTATTTTTTTCATGACTGAACAGATGCTAAACACTAATTGATTTGTGATTGTGAGACCATTCATAAGTAAAAACCATTTCATCTGAAAGGATGACACAGCTTTCATTAACTAGACCATGGTAGTGTTATTAATTAGCCATTTTTTCTCATCACAGCAGTTTATGAACACATGGCTTTTTTTCTTTTAACTGTTTGTATGATTTACCTGAATCTCATGCAGCCATTGGTCCAAATTATTAGCAGTTTTAACCAAGCTAGAATCTCTCAAACAAGCAATGATAAAAGTTCTAAGACATCCTGTTTCAAAAGAATAAGGCTTGTAGTGGCCATGAACACATTGTAGGAGTAAGCTGTAACTTTCTAATGTTTGCCACATGATCTCACTGATAACCTTCAGGTGATCTGTCTCCATGTCAAGGATTATTACTTGTAAAGAAAACTGTTATATATTAACATAATGAAATGGTTGCTATGCATCATTTATAGAAATGTGTGAAGTGCTAGAGAGAAGAGCACAACTCCCATTTATTTTTTTGAAGAGATGCAAGAAAAGTAGAGGAAGATAAATGAAAGTAAGAAGGAAGATAATGAAGATTTAAGATATTGTTTAAGTACTATCAAAAGATTTAATTCTGGAAAATATACTGACAGTAAAGCTTCATGGCCATTTATAGATCAGAAAAGAGGAATAGCAATAAAAATAGAATAGAGCACTGACATTTTTCATGCAGAACATAACCAGAAAAGCTTGCATTGCTGCTGCTTGAAATTCCAGTAATAATCTCGTCAGTGCTGCAACATTCCTGTTCATGTTCTCCACATTCACATTTGTCGCAAGTGTTGTAAAAATTTGCTTCCGTCCCAAAGTCAGGTGAACAACCCTTCCAACCTGTTTCTTGAATGTGTGTATGTATATATGCATTTGTATACATTTGGTTTATGCAGTGCATATCTAAAGTTTTTTTGGTTTTGATGAAGATTCCATGTGATGATTGAATACCACCACAAACCTGCTTACTTTGTTGTGTGATTGTTACAAAGAAATATTATTAACCAACTTGTGTATACTAATGTAATTATTAATTCACCTTTTTGTGATGTCTTCATGTGTACATTAAGGATAAAAAATAACTAATGTGATGTTATACTTTCAAGGAATAACATTTGTATATACAGTGCAACTGAATGTTTACAGTTTACCCTTGCTAACAAAGTCTTCCAAAGGCTAGGACTTTACACTGAAGTACTTGAGAACTTTATCCAGTTGCTATCAGGTGTCATCAATGCCTGAACCAGTTGTGTGTGGAATATGCCTTTCAAAATTATTTATCATCTATAGTAGTATGTGGCAGTAGTGTCAATATTAATAGTAGTAGTAGTAGTAGTAGTAGTAGTAGTACAGGGGTATTGGTGGTGGTGGTGGTGGTTGATAAAATCATATAATATTATTCAGAGGTGGTGAGTGTTTCTGAAGAGTGGAGATCCTTCAAGTTGACAAAGAGGGATGCAAATCTAAAGAAGATTGGCATAGGTATGTGAATATTTTTCTTATTTGTATGGATTCCTGTCTTGCAGTCCTGTGAGGATATCTCAGAAATTAATTATTATTATTTTTGTTACTGTATATTGTGGTTATTGCTTGTTTTCATAGTATATAACATTTCAAAATCTTGTTTGGGAATGGGAATATTCCCATGGTTTTATTTCCCATTGGCAAGGTTGAAATAGATACAAAAGCACATTAAAAAATAAGAAAAGATTTGATGAGGTCACTGGAATATGAGAAGCTTTAGGGCAATATTTAAAATTTGAGAAGTAACAGTGGATGGATAAAGTCCAAGACTGATTTGGTTTGTGGTTTATGTGAATTATTTGCATGTAGCTTTCAAAGGATTTGGATCACCATTAATGTCCTCATCTCATTGCAGGCCTTGGGCATTATTGGCAGCTCTTGCTTATAGCACTGAAGTCTTTCTCAATCTTCATAAATCTTCTCAAATCAAGTGCCCCTGAAGTGGTGAAGTATTTATATTTTGAGATCTCAGAGTACAGGCTTGGGTACACTGGCTTGTTACATTACTACATCCTTAGTTGTCAATAGGTTTCAAAGGCACTGATCTTACAATTTGCCAGTTGTAGTCAAATAATCATACCTACTTGTGCAGTATGCTGGCAGTGGAATTTCTGCTACCTGTCTTAGAGGAACTAGTGATATAAATGTGGTAATTGGTATTAAGGTCACTGTCCTTGACTCCACTCTCATTTGCTCATTCATAACAGATCATTTTCCCTCCTAAGTGTCTCCCTACTTATCTTTCCTTTCTTCATAAGATACTCACTCATATTCTCCTCTTTCCTGTTCACTCCTTTCCTTCCATCCCCTTCCCTCAGAATTTATTTTGGTCTTTTCACTTTTCCTATTTCCATTACATGACATTTTTTCACAAAATTCCATCTCCCATTTCGTAATCCAATCCCAGATTTTATTTAAATCTTGTTCACAGTCTTTGTTGTTTCTTATGTCTCCTTCAGGCATATCATTTATGTAGATCAGGAAAAGTTTTGGGCACATAATTTATGTAGATCAGGAAAAGCATTGGTGCCAACACTCATCCTTGTGGTACTCCACTATCTACTTTTATCCATTTTGATTTTATATCTTTTACTACCATTCTCATTTCTCTTCCCTTTAAGTAACTTTCCATCCAGTTTTTTATTCCATTTAATCTTCCTATATTTCCTAGCTTCCATAGTAGCCTTTTGTGGGGAACTGTAAAAAAGCTTTTTTTTTTATAGATCTAAATGCACACAGTCTACCCATACATCCCTCTCCTGTGTTATATCAGTCGCTCTTGAATAGCTCATCAAATTTGTTACACCTGATTGCTTTTTGTCTAAAGCCATACTGTTTTTCTGTTATTATATCATGTTTTTCTAGAATTTTTGTCCACTGCTTCTTTATAATTTTTTCACAGATCTTACATACTATACTGTTCATTGATACTGGTTTATAGTTTAGTGTTTTTTTTTTCACCTTTATAAATTGGCACCATGTCTGCTCTCTTCCATTCCTTAGGCTCTCTTCCAGTTGATATTGAGCACTTTATTATGTCATATACTGGTTCAATTAATTGTTTCCTGCACTCTTTTAAAATGAAACCTGATACTCCATCTGGTCCTGTTTTTTTTTTTTTTCTTCCAGTTCCTCCATCATTTTATAAACTACTTTGATTAGTGTAATTTCTCACATTTGCTTTGCTGTCTTCTTATGGTTCTTTAAATTCTGATTGTTCTCTGAAAACTTGCTGAACTGTTTGTTTCACAATTCACTCATGTCTTTTGGGTCTTCATATGTTTCATTCCTATCCTTCAACCTTTTTAGTTTTTCTCTTAGTTTAATTTTACCATTTATTGAATCTGCAGAATAGTTTTGATTTGTCCTTGCATTTTTCAACTATATCCTTTTCATATTCTTTCTCTTCCTCTCCTTATTTTCATATTGATTTCTTGCTATCTTAAAGTCTCTATTTTTTTGGTTTTGATTTCTTTTAATTTTTATCCATGCTTCTTTTTTCTTTGCTCTTGCACATCTTACACTGAACCACACCTGTTTTCCTTTTCTTTAGGTTTGTGCAGTGGGACATTTATTCACTCCTGTCTCTTATAGTTCCATAAAAATATCATACTTATTTCTTGCACATCATTTGCTCTTTTCAGCTTTTCCCAGTCCATTTCTTCATAAAGTTTAAGATCATCTATATTTGCTTTCCCATAGTTTCTTCTGTTTTCTTTGATTCATCCTCTTCACTTACATTATTATCAGTCTCTATTTCTATCATTACATGGTCACTTCTTCCCATGGGGGTACACATCTCAGTTCTTTAGTTAGGTCGATTCTTTTTGTTAATATTTGGTAAAGTTGTGTTGGTTCGTCATCTTCCCTGTGATGTATATTTTCAGTCACCCATTGCATCGTTGTGTTCTCCATAGCTTCATAAATCTTTCTCCCCATGCAGTCTAATTTCCTCCTGCCTCAAAGATTTCCCAATTTATTTCTTTGCAATTAAAGTCACCAACCAATAGTACCTACTATTGACACCTACCAATAGTACCTACTATTGGTACTACTTATTTTCATATTGATTTCTTTTGATTAATTTACTCAAACACTGGATTGTATCTTCTGTTATTTTTTCAGTCTGCCTTGTTCCAAGAATTTGTTTTGGGTGGTTATTACTGTCAGTATTTCTCCATTATTATCCTCCAAATGAACATTCACTATTTCTGCTTTCCCTTCCCCATATTTAACCATTTTTGTTTTCTCTTCATTTCTTGTCATGATCATTACACCACCTCCTTTGCCAATCCTGTCTCTTCTCCACATATTGCAGTTATTGTTAATGACAATCTGATTTTCTTCTTTTAGCTTTGTTTCCATCAAACATACCACCTTTGGATTCTTTTCTTTTAAATAGTTTTGAATTTCCAGTGTTCTGTGTAACAGTCCATCTATGTTGGTATACATAACAATCAGTCCATCATTTGTACTATTTTCTCTATTTTATTTTAAATTATTCCTCCCAAAACTCTCACCCCCCAAAAAATCTTTTCTTCTGTTCTTGATTAATTTTTGTTTTGTAGCCTCTTCATACATGTATTTCAGTTTTTTCTATTTTTCATTTCTGTTTTTTCTTAATGTGTATATATATCTTAGAGCAATCATGTACTTCTCTTAATTTGGATGTTCTTTCTAGTATCTTTCCTGCTGCTGCTTGTAATTTTAGTCTTCTTTTCATGGGTCTTGTTTTGCCTTCCAGATAAGGTACCTAGTCTAACAACTTCTTCCACTTCAAATTTAATGTCACCTTCATCTTTTAGTTTCTTCAACAAATTTCCTCTCTTTCTAATTTCAGTTTGCATGTTATATTTTTCTCCTATATAACACTTTTCTTATCTGCTGCATCTCTTACCAGATCCTCATTGTTTTTCAGTGCCTTCACCACTTCATTTTCTACATCTTCATTCTTATTTTTCAGGTGCTTTTCAGTTATTTCCTTAAAGTCAAGATTTGCTTTATCATTCTTTTTTATTTTCCCGCCTTTCATTTCATCCATGACTCCCTCTCTCACCCTCTTCTCACCCTTCACTAGTTCTGCTTTCAAATCTTTATTTAATAATTTTCTCTTGTTTTGTAATTCCTCATTTTCTTAATAATTTCCTCCACTTCAGTTTGTTTGAATATTTCGCTGTCTTTTCCAAAGTTCGTCTCCAGTTTGTCCTGAAGGGTTTTTACCACTTGTAACACTACTTCCATCTCCTTTTTCTGCTGTTTTGTGTCACTTGCCTTAGTCTCATTTTCAGAAACCCTATCTTACTTTCATGTTGGTCATTTTCATTAAATCCATCAAAGTTAATTTAACTTCTGCTGGAGTCTGTTAATAAGTCAGCTATTTTTGTTTTGAAACTTGGGCCCAGTCAGCTGGAGCCCTGAAAACTACTACACTGTTTCCTCACCTATGGAACCACACTCACTCAGACCCTACAAACTACATCTCTAGGTATTCCTGGTGTGTGTGTGACAATATTTGTATGTATGTATATGTTTACCATATACACATCACAAATATATATAACTAGAATGATCAAATGACAATACCAACAAAACATTGCTCACTGCCTGCCAGCTCAGTGACAAATTCCGCAACATCACTACACCACCACACCTGAATCAATGTAAATCATGAACTAATATTTGATTTTCCTCTATATTTCCATGCAATCTTTCATTTTAAACAGTAAAATTTTTTTTTGAGAACTTTTTAATGCCGATAATTGTGCACCATAGGTATGACTGTTGGAACCCTATTGTGCAGTTTATGGGTGAAGTGCTTACATGTTGGATTTATTGTGTTGAATAACATGGTTTTTGTACTGGTTTATATTGTGTACTAACTCAGGTAGTAAGAATATATAGTATGCTATTTCAAAGCTTGTATATCAGTACTGATTCTCTCCCCCTTTTCTCCATCTCTTAATGATCAATGCTACTTTTATTTGTCATCTGCCTTACTTATCCTCCCTTTCAGTATTCTTGATGCTACTCTAGCCTCATCTTGAACATGCCTTTCTTGCCTGAAATTTGTAGCCTGATTTCATTTATTCACCATTATCACGAACTGATTCAGAATAATTACCTAGTATTTAACAGAGTGGAACAGGATCACAGCTAAGAGATTTTGAGAGGAATTATTTTATTTTGGTGGATAAATCTTGGATCATAGTAATCACCAATTCTATCATTGATTTGACAACCTTCTCAACAGGGAGTTTATGGAGTGCAGCAAAAGGTTGTAGCTTCTTGGAGAGGATGAAGACTGAGGCAGATAACCTGTTTAATCTCTGCATTAAGGAACCACAGCAAGTCTTGGAAGAGACTGAGGGAAGGAAACAGATGTTAATTTTTCTCTCATGTTTGGTAAGCATGAGTATTTTGGGTAACTACACTGCTATGCAACATGGTTGTGCATGAGAATGGATTATTTTAACCCCAGTGTATACTCGTATATATATATATATATATATATATATATATATATATATATATATATATATATATATATATATATATATATATATATATATATATATATATATATATATATATATATATATATATATATTATATGAAAGGGACAAACTGACATCACAGCCAGTTTAATTGCTTTTTTTTTTTTTTGGAGGGACACTGGCCAAGGGCAACAAAAATCTAATAAAAAAAAAAACCTACTGAGATGCCGGTCCCAAATAGGGTCCGAAGTGGTGGTCAAAAATTGAAGGATAAGTGTCTTGAAACCTTCCTCTTGAAGGAGTTCAAGTCATAGGAAGGTGGAAATACAGAAGCAGGAAGGGAGTTCCAGAGTTTACCAGAGAAGGGAATGAATGATTGGGAATACTGGTTAACTCTTGCATTAGAGAGGTGGACAGAATAGGGGTGAGAGAAAGAAGAAAGTCTTGTGCAGTGAGGCTGTGGGAGGAGGGGAGGCATGCAGTTAGCAAGATCAGAAGAACAGTTAGCATGAAAATAGCAGTAGAAAATAGCAAGAGATGCAACATTCTGGCGATGAGAAAGAGGCTGAAGACAGTCAGTCAGAGGAGAAGAGTTGATGAGCTGAAAAGCTTCTGATTCCACCTTGTCTAAAAGAGCGGTATGAGCGGAACCCCCCAGACATGTAAAGCATACTCCATACATGGATGGATAAGCCCCTTGTACAGAGTTAGCAGCTGGGGGGGTGGGAAAAACTGGTGGAGATGTCTCAGAATGCCTAACATCATAGAAGCTTTTTTTTAGCTAGAGATGAGATGTGAAATTTCCACTTTAGATTATAAGAAAAGGACAAACCGAGAATGTTCAGTGTGGAAGAGGGGGCCAGTTGAGTGTCACTGAAGAAGAGGGGATAGTTGTCTGGAAGGTTGTGTTGAGTTGATAGATGGAGGAATTGAGTTTTTGAGGCATTGAACAATAATAAGTTTGCTCTGCCCCAATCAGAAATTTTAGAGAGATCAGAAGTCAGGCATTCTCTGGCTTGGCTGTCTGAACTGTTTATTTCCTGAAGGGTTGGATGTCTGTGAAAAGATGTGGAAAAGTGCAGGGTGGTATCATCAGCGTAGGAGTGGATAGGGCAAGAAGTTTGGTTTAAAAGATCATTGATGAATAACAGAAAGAGTGGGTGACAAGACAGAACCCTGAGGAACACCACTATTTATAGATTTAGGAGAAGAACAGTGACTGTCTACCACAGCAGCAATAGAACAGTCAGAGAGGAAACTTGAGATGAAGTTACAGAGAAGGATAGAAGCCATAGGAGGGTAGTATGGAAATAAAAGCCTTGTGCCAGACTCTATCAAAAGCTTTTGATATGTCTAAGGCAACAGCAAAAGTTTCGCCAAAATTTCCAGAAGAGGATGACCAAGACTCGGTAAGGAAATCCAGATGATCACCAGTAGAGCAGTCTTGACAGAACCCATACTGGCGATCAGATAAAAGGTTGTGAAGTGATAAATGTTTACATCTAAGAATCTTCCTGTTGAGGATAGATTCAAAAACTTTAGATAGGCAGGAAATTAAAGCAATAGGACAGCAGTTTGAGGGATTAGAATGGTCACCCTTTTTAGGAACAGGCTAAATGTAGGCAAACTTCTAGCAAGAAGGAAAGGTTGACAAAGTTGAGAGTTTGACTAGGCAAGGTGCAAGCATGAAGGAGTAGTTTTGGAGAACAATAGGAGGGACCCCATCAGGTCCATAAGCCTTCCGAGGGTTTAGGCCAGTGAGGGCATGGAAAACATCACTGCGAAGAATTTTAATAGGTAGCATGAAGTGGTCAGAGGGTGGAGGAGATGGAGGAACAAGCCCAGAATTGTGCAAGGTAGAGTTTTTAGCAAAAGACTGAGAGAAGAGTTCAGCTTTAGAGATAGGGATAGGTGTGATAGCAGTGGTGCCATCAGGTTGAAATAAAGGAGGGAAAGAAGAAGGAAAGTTATTGGTGATGTTTTTGGCTAGATGCCAGAAGTCACTAGGGGGGTTAGATCTTGAAAAATTTTGACACCTTCTATTAATGAAGGAGTTTTTGGCTAGTTGGGGAACAGACTTTGCATGGTTCCAGACAGAAATATAAAGTGCATGAGATTCTGTTGATGGAAGGCTCAAGTACTTTTTCTGGGTCACCTCTCTATCATCTATAGCATGAGAACAGGCTGTGTTTGGAAGGTTTAGGTTGAGAAAAAGAGTGAAGGATGTACACCTATGTGCCAGACACTATCACCTCTGTTATGCACTCAGCACACAAAGACGGGTCTCCGACACGGAAGCAGGAGTCATTCCAAGGAAAATCAGGAAAATACCTCCTCAGGTCCCCCTAACTAGCAGAGGCAAAATGCCAGAGGTACCTCTCTTAGGGAGATCCTGAAGAGAGACTGGAGTGATAAGCCAAGATACAGATATGAGATTGCGATCTCATATCTGCGAAGAGAGGGTAACAGCATAAGCAGAAGGATTAGAGGTTAGGAATAGGTCAAGTATGTTGGGCGTATCTCCAAGACGGTTAGGAATATGGGTAGGGTGTTGCACCAATTGGTCTAGGTCTTGGAAGATAGCAGAGTTGAAGGCTAGTTCACCAGGAGGGTCAGTGAAGGAAGAGGAAAGTCAAAGCTGGTGGTGAACATTGAAGTCTCCAAGAATGGAGATCTCTGTAAAAGGGAAGAGAGTTAGAATGTGTTCCACTTTGGAAGTTAGTAGTCAAAGAATTTCTTATAGTCAGAGGAGTTAGGTGAGAGGTATACAGCACAGATAAATTTAGTTTGAAAATGACTCTGTATTTGTAGCCAGCTGGTGGAAAACTCGGAAGATTCAAGAGCATGGGCATGAGAGCAGGTTAAGTGATTGCGCACACAAACGCAACATCCAGCTTTGAATTGAAAATAAGGATAGAGAAAGTAGGAGGGAACAGAAAAGGGGCTACTGTCATTTGTCTCAGACACCTATGTTTCAGTGAGGAAAAGGTGAGATTTATTGGAGGAGAGGTGATGTTCTACAGGTTGAAAATTAGATCTAAGACTGTGAATGTTGCAGAAATTAATGAAGAAAAAGTTGAGGGAGGTATCAAGACGCTCAGGGTTGATACCAGAAGAGCAGTCTGACCTGGGGACATTTGTGGTCCCCTACCCAGATGGGGACTCCTAGGCTTTTGTAATGAAAATTATACTGTATTAGTATCGTTGAATTAATTCGGGTAGGCTTTACAGGTTGTGTGAATACATTTTCTTGTTTCAGGGAGGTGAGGAAGATAAGGATAGTGCTGAACATCATGTCACCAGTGGTCACATTCACATATCTGTATCTTGTCCTATCGCTCCAATCCCTCCTCAGGATCCCCCTAAGCGAAGGTGCCTCTGGTGTTTTGCCTCTGCTAGTTGGGGGGACCTGAGGAGGTATTTTGCTTATTTTCCTTGGAATGACTACTGCTTTCGTGTCAAAGACCCATCTTTGTGTGCTGAGTGCATAACAGAGGTGATAGTGTCTGGCATGGAAGCGTACATTCCTCACTCTTTTTCTCGTCCTAAACCTTCTAAACCTTGGTTTAACACAGCTTGTTCTTGTGCTATACATGATAGAGAGGTGGCCCACAAAAGGTACTTAAGCCTTCCATCACCAGAATCTCATGCAGTTTATATTTCTGCCCAGAACCATGCCAAGTCTGTTCTCCAACTAGCTAAAAACTCCTTCATTAACAGAAAGTGTCAAAACCTTTCAAGATCTAACTCTCCTCATGACTTCTGGCATCTAGCCAAAAATATCTCCAATAACTTTGCTTCATCTTCTTTCCCTCCTCTATTTCAACCAGATGGCACCACTGCTATCACATCTATTTCTAAAGCTGAACTTTTCACTTAAACCTTTGCTAAAAACTACCTTGGACAATTCTGGACTTGTTCCTCCCTCTCCTCCACCCTCTGACTACTTCATGCTACCTATTAAAATTCAATTCCTCCATCTGTCACCTCGACGCAACCTTCCAGACAACTATCCCCTCTTCTTCAGTGACACTCAGCTGTCCCCATCTTCTACAGTGAACATCCTCGGTCTGTTCTTTACTTATAATCTGAACTGGAAACTTCACATCTCATCTCTGGGTAGAACAGCTTCTATGAAGTTAGGAGTTCTGAGACGTCTCTGCCAGTTTTTCTCACCCCAGCTGCTAACTCTGTACAAGGGCCTTATCCATCAATGTATGGAGTATGATTCACATGTCTGGGGGGTTTCCACTCATACTGCTCTTCTAGACAGGGTGGAATCAAAAGCTTTTTGTCTCATCAACTCCTCTCCTCTAACTGACTGTCTTCAGCCTCTGTCTCACCGCCGCAATGTTGCATCTCTAGCTGTCTTCTACCGCTATTTTCATGCTAACTGCTCTTCTGATCTTGCTAACTGCATGCTTCCCCTCCTCCCGCGGCCTCGCTGCACAAGACTTTCTTCTTTCTCTCACCCCTATTCTGTCCACCTCTCTAACACAAGAGTTAACCAGTATTCTCAATCATTCATCCCTTTCTCTGGTAAACTCTGAACTCCCTGCCTGCTTCTGTATTTCCATCTTCCTATGACTTGAATTCCTTCAAGAGGGAAGTTTCAAGACACTTATTCATCAATTATTGACTACTGCTTTGACCCTTTTATGGGACTGGCATTTCAGTGGGCATTTTTTTTTATTGGATTTTTGTTGCCCTTGGCCAGTGTCCTTCCTACATAAAAAAAAAAAGCTTCAATTAAGGGTGTGTGCTGCTTTATTGTAAGGCATATCAGACACCCCCTCTCCCCTTCCTTGGACACGAAAAAAAAAAAAAGTGTAGATTATTAAACTAAAAGTATGATGGGCATAAGATGCAACAGTGTACAGTGGACATGTATGAGCTATTTATATATATAAAAAAAAAAAAGTGTAGATTATTAAACTAAAAGGATGGGCTTATGGTGCATCAGTGTACAGTGGTGGTATATGTAAATTTTTGTTTACAATTTTTATCTTGTAAAGTTATCTGGTTAAAAAAAAAAAAAAAGGGAAAGGGGGGGATTAATTTAAAAATTTTAAGTTTTAGGTGTGACTTGAATGTGGAGGCCCCTTTTTTTTGCATGTGCATTGTGTGTGCACATGTAGGGTCTCTGTTGAAATCATTCCTTAATCTACAAAGTTGACTTTTCCCAATATAATAAGCCCACCGTACTTTGTTGCATCAACCATGCCAGGTGCAGGCAGGCAGGCCTCTTTGGTTACTATGGTTACTATATCTTAATGCACGTTGAACCTGGTTTACAACAGGCTAAATATGCTCGACTTGTCTTAGGTTCATTCACTTCCCATCTACAAGGGAAAAAAAACACACACACACACACACACACACACACACACACACACACACACACACGTGTCAAATATTTCCAGGTAGACAAGAAATTGAGTTCTTTGCTGAAACATTTGTAAAAAGTATCACAAAATTGGCTTGGGAGATAATCTCTTAATATGTATCAGTTATAGATAGCAGTATTGTTGTCTAGAAGTGAAGGTATGATCATTGATGGAAATATGATACATAATTGTAGAGAGAAAAAGACAAAAAATGTGTTGGTGACATTAAATGCATCATTACAAATTTTCATATTTTCTCTCACTCACTCCCTCACTTAACACCTTGTTCCTGCCTGAAAATCATCCTTATGAGAAAAAGATTAGCTTAGTTCAAGAATTCAGGCCACTTGCCTAGTTGTGGCAGCCACAAAGGCAACTTACCACTCACTCATTCTTGTAAAGGTTGAAATCTGCATACTAGTTTGGGCACTTTGAATTTCTTAATCTCAGTAACACATACATCCACAAGGTTATACCACCAAATTTTTCCTACTTTCACATGCATGGCATCCACAAGGTTATACCACCAAATTTTTCCTACTTTCACATGCATGGCATCCACAAGGTTATACCACCAAATTTTTCCTACTTTCACATGCATGGATATAGTTAGCTACTTAAATGGAGAAATAGGTAAGGTCACCAATGTGATACTGATACAATCTAGTTAATAAAGATTATTAATATTACAGTGGAAGCTGCCTTATGATGGTGTCATGAAAAAATCGGGACGGCAAAAATCGTCCCAGTGCACATAGTGGTGGATCTTCTCTGTTGGAGAGGCAGAAAACACAACCTTGATAAAATCGCCCCAAATCACTGCAGAGCGGAGGTGTGCGATTTCTGTGGTCGGTGAGGACATACAGCTGACCTGTGCAGAAAACACCAGGCAGAGGTAAAGAAGAGAAAAGCGTGCGCCTACTGCTTGTGATGAGGCCACACGGAAGAACAGTGTTACACGAAAGCAGCAGAAGCAAGGCAAGAGCGACGTTTCCGTGCCATCCTGTCGGAGCATCACCCTCCCACCTCCACCCACCTGGTGCCCCACCTCAACCCAGTGTTGCAGCCCCCTACATTCCAGTGCAGCCCCTTACATTCCAGTCCTGGCCCCAGGCCCATCACCTCCCACCAATAGCAGCTTGGTAAAGAACATGGACGCCTGCAGCATCATGGTCGCCTGCAGCATCATGGTCCTTTCAGCCAGCGTGAGAGGATTTAGGACCAATGTGGGAGAATTAACACACACATTCGTCCTAAGACACTGGGTGGATATAGTAGTGGCTGTGGAGACCTTCCTTGATGACAGTCTTGTGACAAAATCCCAGATACTTACCGTGGGTGAGGCAAGACCGACATGGAAGACAGGGAAGTGGCATTGCTGTGTGTCACTGCGACAGGATGCAGGTTGATGTCCTGCCAGTTGACATCCCCACAGCTATGGAGATCGTCTTTCTCTGCGTCATTCTAGCAGACAAGAGTGGCCTGCTATTGTGTGCCGCTTACAGACAACAGTGACAGGGAAATGCTCCCCTAAACAACCTCTCAGACCATCTTGACAACATTATGGCTGCCCACAACTGCCAACGCGTAGTGATCGCAGGGGATCTTAACCAGCACTTGGTGATGAGGGCCTTCACCGAACTCATTGTGGTACAGGGACTACACAACCATGTCAACTTCCCAGAGGACTGTGTGGTGTGCCACCCTCTAGACAAAGTGGGCAGCCCTGATCACCACGCAGTGTTATCCTCCATCAATCTTGTTGCCGCACGTGATGAAAAACAACAGCGAGTCATCTGGCTCTGAGAGCGTGGCGACTGGGATGCCATGAGGCAGACTCTGACAGCGACTAACTGGCAGACTGTCTTAACTGGCGACCCACACCACGATGTCACCGCCTTTACCACTGTCCTTCACTCCCTGCAGCAATATTTTGTGCCACACACTGTACACAACCAACCCTAGGGACCAGCACTGGTTTGGTTACCACTGCTGTGTAGTGGCGGATAAAAAATATAGAGTGTGGCAGCACTGTAACAGACAACCCACACAGGAGAACAGAGAGAGAGAGAGAGAGAGAGAAGAGAGTAAAGAGTAGAGAGAGAGGAGTAGAGAGAAGAGAGAGAGGAGTAGAGAGAAGAGAGAGAGAAGAGAGAGAGAAGAGAGAGAGAAGAGTAGAGAGAGAAAGGAGAGAGAAGAGAGTAGAGAGAGAGAGGAGAGAGAAGAGAGTAGAGAGACAGACATCCCACACAGGAGAACAGAGAGAGAGAGAGAGAGAGAGAGAGAGAGAGAGAGAGAGAGAGAGAGAGAGAGAGAGAGAGAGTGTGTAGAGAGAAGAATGTAGAGAGAGGAGAGAGAGAGAGTGTAGAGAGAGAAGAGAGGAGTAGAGAAAGTAGAGAAAAGAGTAGAGATAGAGAGTGGAAAGAGGAGAGAGAAGAGTAGAGAAGAGAAGAAGAGTAGAGAAGAGAGAGTAGAGAAGAGTAGAGAAGAGAAGAGAGAGTAGAGAAGAGTAGAGAAGAGAAGAGAAGAGAGAGTAGAAGAGAGAGTAGAGAAGAGAGAGTAGAGAAGAGAGTAGAGAGAAGAGAAAGTAGAGAGAAGAGAGTATGGAGAGGGAGGAGAGAGAGAGAACAGAGAGAGAAGAGAGTAGTAGAGAGAGAGAGAGAGGAGATAGTAGAAGAGGAGTGAGTAAAGAGAGGAGAGTAGAGAGAGAGAGAGAGAGAGAGAGAGATAGAGAGGAGAGTAGAGAGAGAGAGAGAGAGAGAGAGAGAGATAGAGAGGAGAGTAGAGAGAAGAGAGAGAGGAGAGAGAAGAGAGAGGAGAGAGTAGAGAGAGAAGAGAGAGAGAGGAGAGGAGAGTAGAGATGAAGAGAAGAGAGTACAGAGAGAGAAGAGAGAGAGAGAAGAGAGAGGAGAGAGAGAGAGGAGAGTAGAGAGAGAGAAAAAAAGTAGAGACAAAAAAGAGTAGAGAGAGAGAATTGAGAGGAGAGTAGAGAGAAAGGGGAGGGAGAGAGGAGAGAGAGAATAGAGTAGGAGAGAGGAGAGAAAAGAGAGAGGAGAGAGTGAGTAGAAAGGAGAAAGAGAGATAGAGTCGAGAGAGACAGTAGAAAGGAGACAAGAGAGATAGAGAGTAGAAAGAGAGGAGAGTAGAGAAGAGAAATGAGAGGAGAGAGAGAGAGAGAGAGAGAGAGAGAGAGAGAGAGAGAGAGAGAGAGAGAGAGAGAGAGAGAAGAGTAGAGTAGAGTAGAGTAGAGTAGAGTAGGGAGAGAGAGAAGAGAGTAGGGAGAGAGGGGAGACTAGAGAGAGAAGAGAGAGAAGAGAAGAGAGTAGAGAGAGAAGAGAGCAGGGAGAGAGAAGAGAGTAAGTACAGAGACTAGAGAGGGAAGAGAGAGGGAGAGAGTAGAGAGAGAGAGAGAGAGGAGAAAACAGGAGAGAGTAGAGAGAGAGTAGAGAGAGAGAGAAGAAGAGAGTAGAGAGAGAGAGAAGAAAGAGTAGAGAGAAAAGAGAGGGAAGAGAGAGGAGAGAGAAGAGGGAAGAGAGAGGAGAGAGAGAAGAGTAGAGAGAGAAGAGAGAAGGAGAGAAGAGAGTAGAGAAGAGAGAAAGTAGAGAAGAGAGGAGAAAAGAGTAGAGAGAGGAGGAGAAAAGAGTAAGAGAGAGAGTAGAGAGAGAGAGAAGAAAGAGTAGAGAGAAAAGAGAGGGAAGAGAGAGAGAGAGAAGAGGGAAGAGAGAGGAGAGAGAAGAGTAGAGAGAGAAGGAGAGAAGAGAGTAGAGAAGAGAGAAAGTAGAGAAGAGAGGAGAAAAGAGTAGAGAGAGGAGGAGAAAAGTGTAAGTAGAGAAGAGAAGAAGAGAAGAGTAAGTAGAGAAGAGAAAAGAGTAGGAAGAGAGAAGAAGAGAAGAGAGTAGAGAGAGAGAGAGAGAGAGAGAGAGAGAGAGAGAGAGAGAGAGAGAGAGAGAGAGAGGAGAAGAGGAGAAGATAAGAGGAGAGAGAAGAGAGTAAAGAGAAGAGAGAGAGGAGAGTAGAGAGGGAGAGGAGAGAGAAAAGAGTAAAGAGAAGAGAGAGGGAGAGAGAGAGAGTAGAGAGGGAGAGAGAGAGGAGAGTAGAGAGAGAGAGAGAGAGAGAGAGAGAGAGAGAGAGAGAGAGAGAGAGAGAAGAAGATAAGAGGAGAGAGAAGAGAGTAAAGAGAAGAGAGAGAGAGAGGAGAGTAGAGAGGGAGAGGAGAGAGAAAAGAGTAAAGAGGAGAGAGAGAGAGAGAGAGAGAGAGAGAGAGAGAGAGAGAGAGAGAGAGAGTAGAGGGAGAGAGAGAGAGGAGAGTAGAAGAGAGAGAGAGAAGAGAGGGAGAGAAGAGAGAGAGAAGAGAAGAGTAGAGAGAGAGTAGAGAGAGAGGAGAGTAGAGAGAGGAGAGTAGAGAGGGAAGAGCAGAGAGGAGAGGGAGAGATGAGCGGAGAGTAGAGAGAAGAGAGAGGAAGAGAGAAAGTAGAGAGAGAGGAGAAGAGTAGAGAGAGAGGAGAAGAGAAGAGGAGGAGTAGAGAAGAGAGAGGAGTAGAGTAGAGAGAAGAGAGAAAGAGTAGAGAGAGAGAGTAGAAGTAGAGAGGGGAGAAGAGGAGAGTAGAGAGAGAAGAGAGGAGAATAGAGAGAGGAGAGTGGAGAGAGACTAGAGAGAGGAGAGTGGAGGGAGACTAGAGAGAGGGAGAGAGTAGAGAGAGACTAGAGAGGGGAGAGAGAGAGAAGAGAAAAGAGAGAGAGAGAGAAGAGAGAGAAAGAGGAGAAGAGAGAGAGGAGAGAGAGAGAGAGAGAGAAGAGAGAGAGAGAGAGAGAGAGAGAGAGAGAGAGAGAGAGAGAGTAGGGAGAGAGGAGAGAAGAGAGAGGAGAGAAGAGAGTAGAGAGAGAGAGAGAGAGAGTAGAGGATAGTAGAGAGAAGAGAGGAGAGAGAGAGTAGAGAGAGAGAGAGAGAGAGTAGGAGAGAGTAGAGAGAAGGAGAGGAGAGAGTAGAGGAGAGAGAGAGAGAGAGAGAGAGAGAGAGGAGAGAGAGAGAAGAGAGAGAGAGAAAGAGGAGAGAGAGAGGAGAGAGAAGAGAGAGAGAGAGAGAGAGAGAGAGAGAGAGAGAGAGAGAGTAGAGAGAGAGAGAGAGAGTAGGGAGAGAGGAGAGAAGAGAGTAAGGGAGAGAAGAGAGTAGAGAGAGAGGAGAGAGTAGAGATAGTAGAGAGAGGACAGGAGAGAGAGAGTAGAGAGAAGAGAGGAGAGAGTAGGAGAGAGTAGAGAGAAGAGAGGAGAGAGTAGGAGAGAGTAAACAGAGAGAGGAGAGAAAAAGAGTAGAGAGAGGAGAAGAGAGAGAAGAGAGAGAGAGAGGAGAGAGAGTAGAGATAAAAGGAGAGAGTTTGAGAGAGAAGGAGAGTAGATAAAGGAGAAGAGAAAAGAGTAGAGAGAGAGGAGAGGGAGAGGAGTAAGAGAGTAGAGAAAGAGAAGAGAGAGAACAGAGAGGAGAGAGAGAATTGAGTAGAGAGAAGAGAGAGCTGAGAGAGAAGAGAGTTGAGTGAGAGTAGAGAGAGATAGGAGAGAGTAGTAGAGAGAGAGAGGAGAGAGTAGTAGAGAGAGAAGAGAGTAGAGAAGAAGATAAGAGAGTAGTAGAAAGAAGTAGAGAGAAGAGAGAGAAATGAGTAGAGAGGAGAGTAGTAGGAAGAGAGAGAGAGAGAGAGAGAGAGAGAGTAGGAAGAGAGAGTAGAGAGAGAAGAGAGTATAGGGAGAGAGAGAGGAAGGGAGAGTGTGGAGAAGAGAGAGGAAGAGGGAGTAGAGAAGTAGGGAGAGATAGGAGTGTAGAGAGAAAGAGAGGAAGAGAGAGAGGAGTGTAGAGAGAGAGAAGAGAGAGAGGAAGAAAGAGTAGAGAAGAGAGAGAAGAGAGAGGAAGAAAGAGTAGAGAAGAAGAGAGAAGAGAGAGGAGAGAGAGAGGAGAGAGGGAAGAGCAGAGAGAGTAGAGAGAGAGAATTGAGTAGAGAGAAGAGAGAGCTGAGAGAGAAGAAAGAGAGGAGAGAGTAGAGAGAGAGGAGAGTAGAGAGAGAGAGAGAGAGAGAGAGAGAGTAGGGAGAAAAAAGAGTAGGGAGAGAGGGAGAGAGAGGAGAGAGAAGACAAGAGAGAAGAGTAGAGAAGGAAGAGAGAGTAGAGAGAGAAGAGAGTAGGGAGAGAGAGGAGTGTAGAGAGAGAGAAGAGAGAGAGTAGAGAAGAGAGAAAGAAGTAGGGAGAGAGAGGAGAGTGTAGAGAGAGAGAAGAGAGAGAGAGAGAGAGAGGAGAAGAGGACGAAAGAGTAGGGAGAGTCGACGAGAGAGAGAGAGAGCCGGAAGAGCAGAGAGAGCGAGCGTAGCGGAGAGGAAGAGTCGTAGAAGCGAGTAGAGAGAGAAGAGAGAGGAAGAAAGTAGAGAGAGTAGAGAGAGAGAAGAGAAGAGAGAGAGTAGAGAAGAGAGGAAGAAAGAGTAGAGAAGAGAGAGGGTAGGGGCGAGGAGAGAGGAGAGTAGAGAGGGAGAGATGAGCGGAGAGGAGAGAGAGACGAGAAGAGAGAGAGAAGAGCTCGAGTAGAGATGAGACGTAGAGAGCGAGCAGAAGAGAAGAGAGGAGTAGAGAGAGAGAGAGGAGAGTAGAGAGAAGAGAGTAGAGTAGAGAAGAGAGAGAGAGGAGGAGAGAGAGAGATCGAAGAGAGAAAAGAGTAGGAGAGAGAGGAGAGAGGAGAGTAGAGTAGAGAGAGAGAGAAGAGTAGAGAAAGAAGAGAGAGAAGAGTAGAGAGAGGAGAGAGAGAGAGTAGAGTAGAGAGAGAAAAGAGAGAATAGGGGAGAGGAGAGTAGAGAGAAGAGAGAGGAGAGTAGAGAGAGAGAGTAGAGGGAAAGAGAGAGAGAGAGTAGAGGGAAAGAGAGAGAGAGAGAGAGAGAGAGACTCGAGAGAGAGAGAGAGAGAGAGAGAGAGAGAGAGAGAGACCTTCACGAAATTGATGGCTATAGTCATTCATATATATGTTCACAGGCCTTTATACTCTCAAGGTGGGGGTGTTGCAATTTATGGTAAATATTGACCTACAAAGTGAAATTATTAAGGATTATTGCATGTGTGATGAAAATGCTGAACTATGTATTGTGAAAATTATTCTACCTACTACCTCCTACTCTGTTTCTCTTGTATTTACAGACCAAATAGTAAACATGCTAAAGTAAATGAATTTAATGCATATATTGATGATAATCTTCTTTCAAATAACTTTTTCACAAGCAACAGGAATGAATATATACTCATAGGTGACTTCAATATAAAACCTTCTTGAACATGTGTCACACCCTCCTACTAACTCTTTCATTACAACTATGCAATCAAACAATTACTTCCCACATATGTCTCGACCAACAAGATTTTCAGACATAAATACAACTGCAGCCCCATCTTTATTGGATCACGTCTGGACAAACTTCAATGAACCAGTCTCTTCTGGAATTTTCCACTTTCCTATCAGTGACCACCTTCCAGTGTTTATCAATATTCCAGTCTCTGATAAAGTGTGCAATATTCACCACAAAGTTGATTTTAGGCTACAAAATAGAGTAAATCGGTTGAAATTCACACAGACCCTATCAAATACAGACTGGAATCTCTACCTCACTAGCAGTGACACAAACACAAACTGCGACATATTTCTGGATAAATTATATAAAATATACTACTATTCCTGCTTCCCCAAAATAACCAAAACTATCTCACATCCAAAAGACTGAGTAAGCCTTGGTTAACTAACAACACAGGGGTTAGTTAATAAATTCAACAAAACATAAATATCAGCTGTACAAACTATACAAACTAGGGTCAATTACAATGGACCAACTACAAACATTACAGAAATTATCTAAATAACTTAATAAAATGCAAAAAATCTGAATATTACCTACAAAGGTTTGAAAATTTTAGACTTAACAAAAAAAGTTTGGGAACTAATTACCGAAATAGAAAACATTAATAATATAATAACAAGACGGTCTCCCACACACTACACTATATAATGACACAGTCCTAAACACTCGACATGAAATTTCAAATGCATTCAACACCTATTTTTCACAAATTGCACCTCAACTTAGCTCCCAGCTTCCTAGAGCTCAAAACTCACACATTTCTTATCTCAGAGGTAATTTCCTAAATTCCATGAATATTCCCATAGTGACAGGAAATGACATAGTAAAAGCTATTTCTGCCTTAAAAAATAAAAAATGCCCTACGGATGAAATACCTGTGAAAATAATCAAAGAGAACAAAAATCTTCTAGCAGAGCCACTCTCAAAATTATTCAATGATTCAATAAAAGATGGAGTTTTCCCTAATAGATTCAAGCTGGCAAAAATTATCCCTATCCATAAATCGGGAAGTAAAACTAATATCTCAAACTACCGACCAATCTCTATTTTACCAGTGTTCTCTAAAATATTTGAAATCATTATGAAGAACTTCCTCATGAACTACCTCAATTCACAAAAACTCTTAAATAATAGGCAATTTGGTTTCCGCGAACTACCTCAATTCACAAAAACTCTTAAATAATAGGCAATTTGGTTTCCGCCCCGGACTAAATACTTTTGACGCTATAAATGTGTTTACCTCTGACCTACACGATGCCTTGAATAAACACAAGTCTATAATACCCATTTTCATTGATTTCAGCAAAGCTTTTGACACAGTTGACCCAAACATTCTAATAGACAAATTACGTCACTATGGTATTCGCGGTTGTGTAGAAAATTGGTTCAAATCATATTTAACTGGCCGATCTCATTTTACATCCTACAGTAACTCTAAATCAACCATCAAACCTATACATCTTGGCGTGCCACAAGGTAGCATCTTAGGCCCTATTCTTTTCCTGATATATATCAACGATATCAGCAATGCCTCTACTGCTTTCAACACTATACAGTTTGCTGATGACTCCACCTTGTACATGATTGGTGATAATCCCACTGACCTAATCTACAGAGCCAACCTAGAATTATCTGCCTTTTCTGAATGGTGTCTTGCAAATCGCCTAACAATTAACACAGCTAAAACTTTCTACATGTTATTTACAAATACCACCACCAAATACCAACCCTTACCTAGACTTACCATATTAGATAAAGTTATCACGCAAGTTTCTAAGACAAAATTTCTTGGAGTCACATTTGACAATAATCTTACCTTTAATATCACATATCAAACCTTTGCCTAAAATTATCTAGATCAATAGCTCTATTGCTGAAAATAAAAAACTTTGTTCCAGTGGAAATTATGAAAATCATGTATTATGCCCATATATACCCACACTTATACTACTGTAATCCAATTTGGTCCACTACCTACCCATGTCATCTACAAAATCTAAACATCCTTCACAAGAAAATTATTAGAATCATGACAAATAGTGACTTCCTCCAACACACACCTCCACTCTTTAAATCTATGAAAATCCTTCAACTCTCTGACTTATCAAACTTCTCTATTGCATCATACATGTTCAAATTGATAAATTCCAACAACAACAATACCCTGACCCTAACTCATAACCACTCCACACGCTACAGGCATTCTCTACAGATTCCCCATCATACCTTAACTCTCTACCAACACTCTCTAATGTATAAAGGTCCCAAAATATGGAATAGCACCCTGTCACATATAAAAAATTCATTAAGCGTAAATATCTTTAAGAGAAAACTAAAAGAATATTTATTGTCTCAATACTGACACATCTTGTACTTCAATCAATTTTTATCAATATCAATTATTTTGTTTCTTGGTATTGTAACCAAATAGTTCATATCCTCTGTAACTAAAATAGTTTATATCCTCTAGTATATATACATATTTATTTCTGTTTGTTTAATTATTCTCAAAACAAATATTTGCTTGTTTATAATCAGATTCCACTTCAATTTTCTCTATTTCTCATGTATAATTATGATTTTTCTCCTTTCCTTCCTGTTCTTGCAAAGCCATTTATCCCTAATTCTTTTGTTATTGCTATTTATTTATTTTTTTACATTTTCTTCAATTAGATTTTTAGTTTAGTGTTGTTTTACATTTCCGTATTAAGTAGATATTAAGTGTGCCCAAAAAGCTTGTGCTTCATAAGGGGCTGTTTGTCTTTCAATTAATTGTACCTTAAGCTTATATATGTAATACAGACAAACATAATAAAGTGTTTAAAGTGTTTAAAGAGAGAGAGCTGAGAGAGAGAGAGAGAGAGAGAGAGAGAGAGAGAGAGAGAGAGAGAGAGAGAGAGAGGAGAGTAGAGAGAGAGAGAGAGAGAGAGAGTGAGAGAGAGAAAGAGAGAGAGAGAGAGAGAGAGAGAGAGAGAGAGAGAGAGAGAGAGAGAGAGAGAGAGAGAGAGAGAGAGAGAGAGAGAGAGAGAGAGAGAGAGAGAGAGAGAGAGAGAGAGAGAGAGAGAGAGAGAGAGGCAGGGCAGGGCAGACACTAATGCGTCTCGCCTCACCACCACACCTCATTCCCAAGCCAACGCGAGGAGGCAAGGGAACAGACGCCCCAGCTGTCACCTGACCGTGGTCTCCGCCAACGTGAGAGGACTCCGCACCAATGTAGGTGACCTTAGCCACAATTTCGTGCTGAGACATAGTGCTGACATTGTCGCAGTAACAGAAACGTGGCTGAGTGACGAGGTGGAGCCGACGTTCGGCAAAATATCAGGCTACTCCCTGTGGGTGAGGAAGGACCGAAAAATAGAGCAGGCGGAGGTGTCGCTGCCTGTTTTAAGGACGGCCTCCAAACACAGGAACTTGAGGTAGCCGTGCCACACCTGATGGAGGCACTGTTCTTCAGGGTGGTACTTGCAGATAACAGTGGGCTTCTCCTCTGTGTCATGTACCGCCCCCGAGACAAGGACGAGCCCCGCTAGACTTCCTGACGGAGGAACTCGACACCCTGCTCCAGCGTCACAAGTGTTCCCATGTGATGATAGTGGGGGACCTGAACTTCCACATGGAGCAGGATGCCTTCAGTAATCTCCTGACTGTTCAGGCCCTAACCAACCATGTCACCTTCCCTACACACGAGCGGGGAGGGCTGCTGGATCCTGTGGTGACAGACCTACCCGAAGCCAGCATCAGCTGCCAGCAGCTAGGACCAGTGGGCAGCTCAGACCACTTTGCTGTGCTGTCTCAGGTCGAGCTGCAAACGGCGAGGGAAGACGCTATCCCGCGTACCGTCTGGTTTTGGAACAGGGCGGACTGGCCATCCATGAAGCAGGACATGGAGAACACGGACTGGGAGTCCCTCCTAATGGGAGATGCTGAGACCAAGGCACGCACCCTCACCACCAGGCTCCTTGCCCTCCAACAGCAGCATGTGCCCTGCCGAGTATATCTCTCCAGGCCTGGTGATCCCGCCTGGTTTGGTTTTCGCTGCAGAGCATCTGCCGAGGCCAAGCATGCTACCTGGGTGAGGTACAAGCGACACCCGTCACGCAGGAACAAGACGCTGCACCGGGAGGCGTGTAAGAGGATGACGTCTATCTGCAGATGGGCGAGGAATCAGTTAAGGGAGGACAGAAGGCGAAAGCTCAGTGGCCCAGGTGTTGGCAACAAGACCTGGTGGAATCTGGTGAAGGAGCAGCAAGGAGCATGTCACCGCGAGACTCTTCCTCCACTCACCAGACCTGACGGATCCACCGCCACGAGCAGTGCAGACAAGGCCACACTCCTCGCCGAGCTTTCGCCAACAAGATGAAGGTTGACGACTCGGCACGACCTGTACCACAGCTGGCCCCGGAAACTGACTGCACTGTCACCACTGTCTTGGTGACGGCAGAGCAGGTTGAGCGGCTACTTGGTGCGGTGGATGTGGGTAAAGCCACAGGCCCGGATGACGTCAGCCCACGGCTCCTCAAGCACTGCGCTAGAGAGCTGTCAGCTCCTCTCACCACCGTTTTCACATCTTGCCTGAGGGAGAAGAAGTGGCCCTCAGTATGGAAGGAAGCGCGTGTGGTACCGGTCCATAAAAAAACTCAAGGTCTGAGCCCAACAACTACAGACCCATCTCCCTGCTCTCAGTGATGGGCAAGTTGCTGGAGAAAATAGTGGCTGCTGCCATCTACCAACACCTGAGCGAGAACCACCTCCTCTCAGAGAGGCAGTTTGGCTTCAGGCCTGGCAGATCCACCGCAGACCTCCTCCTCATCATCTCCAAGGACTGGCAAGACGCCCTGGAAGAAGGCCTGGACACCCTTGTGGTGGCCCTGGACATTGCTGGGGCTTTTCACAGGGTCTGGCACGCGGGGCTCATTGAAAAGCTTCGCGCCAAGGGTGTCCAAGGTGACCTGCTAATGCTGCTCGAAGATTACCTCCAGGGTAGGACCCTTCAGGTAGTAGTCAACGGGCAGTCATCAAGGCCTTCACCTGTCCGGGCCTCAGTTCCACAAGGCTCTGTCTTGGGCCCAGTCCTATGGAACATATACATCGACGACCTCCTCCGGCAGCTGTCATCTGTGGCAGCATACGCCGACGACTGCACACTCTCCCGCTCTTACTGCCGCCTCGACAGTCAGCGTGCCGTCACTGAGCTGAACAGGCAGCTCGGACTGGTGGAGCAGTGGGGAAAGATGTGGCAGGTAAACTTCGCTCTTGAGAAGACGCAGGCGATGGTCATCTCGCGGTCCCCAGGTGCCTCACACGCAGTCTCAGGACAGCTGCGTTTTGGAGGCAAGAGCCTGCCACTTCAGGATTATATCAAGATCCTGGGCGTGTCTGTGGACCGCGGCCTACGCTTCGATCACCACATCGGTGTCGTCGCCCGCCAGACCTCTCTCCGAGTCTCTGCCCTGCGCAGGATGGCGAACACCCTCGACCCACGGGGCATCCTCACGCTATACAGGGCACAGATACGCCCATGTATGGAGTACGGTGCCCTGTCCTGGATGTCGAGTGCCCCCACCCACATGCAGAGACTGGATGCTGTGCAGCGGCGAGCTCTGCGTCTGGTGGCCACCCATGAGGACCAACAGCACCAACCACCAGTAACGTCACTGGAGCATCGCCGGGACGTGTCGGCGCTAGTGGTGTGCCACAAAACTCAGGTGCAGAGGGTCCCTCACCTTGACTCCCTGAGGTTGCTGCCACACACAGTGCAGAGGTGCACCAGAGCTGCGGCCAGTAGCGACGAGCTAGTGAAGGTGCCTCGATCTCGCTCTAGCCAACACCAGCGTACCTACACAGCCAGGACTTCGCGGCTGTGGAACATGTTCACGGCGGCCACGCCCCAAGTGCAGGACATGTCCACGCACCAGGTGAAGCTGGCAGCCCACAGCTGGCGTAGCACGCACCTGTCCCCACTGGTGCTTTAAATTTTTATTATCTTATTGTATTATTGTATTAGCATTATCATCTTTATGTTAAATATGTATAGTGTTATTCCTGTTAATAATACTATCATAGGCTTCTTAAATAATTCCATACTCAACGTGGAATTTTAAGCCTTTCTGTAAATATTTGTTTAAAAAAAAAAAAAAAAAAAAGAGAGAGAGAGAGAGAGAGAGAGAGAGAGAGAGAGAGAGAGAGAGAGAGAGAGAGAGAGAGAGAGAGAGAGTCTCTCTCTCTAGAGAGAGAGAGAGAGAGAGAGAGAGTCTCTCTCTCTAGAGAGAGAGAGAGAGAGAGTCTCTCTCTCTCTCTCTAGAGAGAGAGAGAGAGAGAGAGAGAGAGAGAGAGGAGTAGGGAGAAAGAAGAGAGGAGAGAGAGGAAAGAGTAGAAGAGGAGAGAGTAGGGAAAGAGAGAGGAGAGAGAGATAAAGAGAGAGAGCAGAGAGAAACAGAGGGGAGAGAGAGAGGAGAGAGAGAGAGAGAGAGAGAGAGAGAGAGAGAGAGAGAGAGAGAGAGAGAGAGAGAGAGAGAGAGAGAGAGTAAAAAGTCAAATACACCAGACGTGATGGAGATGATGTTTTTCCGTATCATACTTGCTGACAGGGGCGCCCTGCTGCTGTGTGTCATGTACCGACCTCAGTGGCACCAACAACCTGGACGACATCATGGCGGCTCACAACTGTTAGAACGTTGTGATTGTGGGCGATCTCAACCACAACATTGTCTTGAGGGCATTTACTGAGCTGACAGTGGTGCAGGGACTTCACAACCATGTTGACTTCCCTACACATCAGTGTGGAGGATCTCTGTCTGGACCCTGTGCTAACAGACCTGGCAGGTGACTGTGTACAGTGCCGCCCACTGGACTTCGTGGGTATCTCTGATCACCTTGCCGTACTCTCCACCATTAACCTCGCCCCAGCCCGTGAGGAGGAGCACCACAGGACGATCTGGCTGTGGGACTGCGCCGACTGGGAAGCTGTGAGATGTGCCCTTGGGGAGATTTCCTGGGACACGGTGCTCACCGGCGAGCCGCACAACGACGTCAACACCCTCACCACCATCCTGCAGGACTTATAGCAGCAACACGTGCCGCACAGGACCTACGCAACGAGTCCAAAGGACCAGCCTTGGTTCGGATATCGTTGTCGTGCTGCTGCTGAACGCAAGTACAGCGCGTGGCAGCGCTACAAGAGGCGGCCCACCCAACAGAACAAGGCCTTGCACCGAGCTGCGTGCAAAGCAATGACGCTAGCAGCGAAATGGGCCAAGGCAAGCAAGATGGGAGGACAACAGCAAGAGGATGTTGTCTTTCAACCAGCTGGACCCAAAGCGATGGTGGAGCTTGGTGAAGGAGAAGCAGGGCGTCACTTCCCACGAACGTGTCCCGGCTCTCACTAAGCCATGTGGGAACCTGGCCATCACCAGCCAGGAGAAGGCAGACCTGCTTGTTAAGGTGTTCAGCGAGAAGATGAGGCGCCAGAACCTGACAGACAGCCACCACCTCTCCCACGCCTTGCTGCCTCAAGCATAGAGAGCGTGGTCATCACGGAGGCCGCTGTTAGGGAGCACCTGAAGGAGGTCAACGTCAGGAAGGCCTCAGGTCCTGACGGAGTAAGCCCTCACCTCCTCAAACACTGTGCGGATGAGCTCACCACGCCTCTCGTGTTGATCTTCCGCCAGTGTCTGGTGTCCAGGGTGTGGCCGTCTCAGTGGAAAGAGGCAAGGGTCACACCCGTCCATAAGAAGAAGGAGAAGCCGGAGCCGAACAACTACCGTCCCATCTCTCTCCTGCTGGTGATCAGCAAGATCTTCGAGAGGGTCATCGGAGAGCAGGTGACGAGGTTCCTGGACAAGCACCACCTTCACTCACCCAGGCAGTTCGGCTTCAGGAAAGGACGCTCCATCTCAGATCTGCTCTTTCTCTCCAAATCCTGGCATGACGCCCTGGATGTCGGCCGGCCATCATTAGTGATTGCCCTGGACATTGCCGGGGCCTTCGACACTGTGTGTCATCGGGGACTTCTGGCAAAGGTGGAGCAGCTGGGCATCACCGGGGACCTGCTGCACCTGCTTTCCAGTTACCTGACGGACAGGAGTCTCTGTGTTGTGGTTAACGGCCACACCTCCGCCAGCTTTCCTGTAGAGGCCTCTGTTCCACAGGGGTCAGTTCTGGGACCCATACTGTGGAACATTTACTTCAATGACCTCCTGCAGAGTGTTCCTCCAGCCAGTGCGTATGCAGATGACTGCACCCTCTCTTTGACCTAAGAGAGAGGGGAGGCGCAGGCCGCAGTGCAGTCTGCCAATGCACAGGAGACACCGTGATCACGAAGGCGGTTCTCCCAGGGCGAGGCCCACCATTGCACTCCGGCGGTGCTGACCCCTGCGATTAACCCAAATGTGGTTAACTCGAGTGCGAAATTTTTGTTAGCGGGGATTGCGTTCGCGCATCCCCCTAAGAAAAAAAAGAAAAAAAGAAAAAAAAAAAAAAAAAAAGACATCATGGCCTGGGGCGACCGGTGGCAAGTCAAGTTTGCCCCCGAAAAGACTCAGGCCATGGTGGTATCCCGCTCTCACGAGGACGCACGTGAGGTGCATGGAAGGCTGAAGATGGGGAGACAACAACATCCCTCTGCAGGACAGCGTAAACATCCTTGGTGTGGAGGTGGACTCGCTGCTGCTCTTCGACCGTCACCTCGAGGACGTGGCCCGAAAAGCGTCTCAGAAGGTGACACTGTTGCGGCGTCTGAGGCACCTCCTTGACTCCGATGGCCTCCTGACCCTGTACAAGGCTCAGGTCAGGCCCATCATGGAGTACGCGCCGCTCACGTGGATGTCCAGTGCCCGATGTCATCTCAACTTGCTGGACAAAGTGCATGCACTAAGGAGAGCAGAGCGCCTCATCAGTGGCGCCAGACAGACGCAGCCTCGCCAGCAACCGTGGCGGCAGCGACAACAGCAGCAGCAGCAGCAGATACAGGAGGATGGGCCAGTGCTGAGGGACACTCTGGATCATCGCCGGAAAGTTGCAGCGCTGACAGTGCTTCATAAGGCTCAGATCCAGAATGTTCCTCACCTAGCAGACCTAAGAGCTACCTGGAGGATATCTGAGCGAAATACAAGAACGGTATTGAGCAACGATCTCCTTTGGAGGTGCCAGGGTCTCGCTCCAGCACCCACCAACGGGCCTTCTCCTCCGCCACTGTATAGTGTGGTGGAACACCCTCACGGCTGTGGTGGACGTACGACGTCTGTCCACACAGCAGATGAAAGTGTCCACACACAAGTGGTTACGCCTTCAGACTCTCAACCCTCCATAAGAAAGACACAAAAATATGGTCGTGTCTGACCTCCAGTGAACTTAACATATAGATACATATGACCTCTATTGTAAATACTGTATATATAATATATATAACCATATCATTTTCTAGTTTATTAATCTATATTTGCTTATTATTTATACATTGATTTAATCACTGGTTACATACATATGCCTATACATCTTAGCAAAATATTATAATATTCATTATTATACCACACAGTAATAATGCTTTATAAAATAGTTATACACGACTAAGATAACTTTTGCAAAGTTATCTTAGTCGAGGTAGTCTTACACAGCCAGAACCTCCAGACTGTGGAATGTGTTTACGGCAGCCACGAGTGATACACAGACAAAGTGAAAGTGGCTGCACACAGGTGGCGTAAAACACAAACTCCCACACTAGTGCTGTGTTAATCATGTGAATACTTAGTAGGATGAGTTCGCTTTTGTATATATTTTCTTCTTTATATTTTTAAGTAAAGGAAGAAGGCTTTTCAAGTAGCAGCATAAAAAACGTGTTGTTTTAAGCCAGATGTAAATTTTGTTTAAATAAAAAAATGAAAAAAAAAGAAAGAAAAAAAAAAGAAAGAAGAGTGTAGAGAGTAAGAAAAAAAAGAAAAAAAAAGAGAAAGAAGAGTGTAGAGAGTAAGAGAGAGTAGACAGAGAGAGAAAAGCGAGTAGAGAGAGAGAGAGAGAGAGAGAGAGAGAGAGAGAGAGAGAGAGAGAGAGAGAGAGAGAGAGAGAGAGAGAACGACAGAGCTTCCGCTTCAACCCATGAAGAAGGTACAAGCAGCAGTGACAGTAACGACGTGGACAACGACAGACCGACCGCCACTACCACCACCATCTCTTCCTCTAACGAGAATGAACCCACAGCTCCAACCAGCAGTAACCAAGAATGAGACAATAGTATCAGCAGCAACAACCGTCAGCCTCCACGCTTCGCTAGAGGCAGACACAGAGGTGACGCAGATGGCGCTAGGACCAGAGCTAGCGAAAACGCCCAGGAGGAAACAAGTAGAAGACAGCAGGAGAGAGAGCAAAACTCTCTCTCCTAAAACTACTATCCGTTCCTCGCGTACCCCTCCCTCCACTCGTCACCCTCCAAGGCAAGGTAGCTCCAGACACACTCAGCCAACCCAACGGCAGCACACCGCTCCTCGACTCCATAGGAAAAACGCCGTGTGTGAGAACTGCTCCCGACGCGGCCAGACAATTGAGGAGTGCCACTTGAGAGCGGCAGAGCTGAGGCAGGAACAACTTCTCATAAGGATAATCGCTGAGGCCAGGCAGACTGTCCCCGCCTATCTGCCTTCCCCGCTGGGACTAACTCATACCGTGCCTCAGCCTACTCCCTGGGTCCAACCAACCACACGGGTGGCAGTGGTCGCCCAATCTCGCCCAACAGAGGGGCCTCAGCAACCAACAACTCAGCTAGAATGACTGAGTCGCCGGGGACTCGTCACCAATTGAGTCCTATCTGCCAACGTGCGTGGCCTCCGCACTAACATGGCATAGGTGAAAGTTGTCTGTTACACTCGAGGTATTAATTATACAATTCAAGTAAAAGGCTATATAACAAAGAATGCATCCTTAATAAATCTCACTGAAATGCCATCAGAACCTACAGAACTAGTTTCTTTTAAACTTTTAATCGTAAGGATAATAGTTTCAACATTTACAGGACGAGGTCTAAAAACGTTGCCGTCACCTAAAACTACATTAAAATTTACATGATACTTTTTCACCATGGAGGAGTTCTTGCGTTCGTTCAATACGTATTCTTCCCCAAATTTGCAAAATGAAAATTAAATTCATTGGCTTTGTTATGTTTTCAAAGTTATGTTCGTTAGAGTTGTATTTACGATCAAGAACAATGTCTTTTATAGTTTTCCTGGTCTTAGAGGTGTTACTTTTTGTGTCCTGTAACAGTTTATGGTAATATTCTGCTTTTCCAGCTGTTAGAGTCTTTACACGCTTTTTTCTTGCCTGTAAAGCTACATTATGTCGATCAGATTTAAGTTTTATGCGAGTATTGTTTCTAAGGCTCTTAGCTTCACGTATGTGATCATTCATCCATGGTGCAAATGGTCTTGTAACTCTTAGTAACAATGGGAGCACAGTTATCTAAACATTTGATAAAATTTTCTGTAAAAATATGAACGTGTTTGCATCATTAGTGTCCATGATATCATTAAAATATTGTTTTTTTTTGCAAAAGTTTAAAACAAAAAGCGTCCTTGGTATAGTTCCCGAGATGACGAAGAGATCGAGCAACAGGCGGTTTCTTAGGTTTAGTAATATCAGTGATATTAATAAGGTCATGATCACCGACTTCTTGCGGAACAACATCCCAGGATTTACTTAGCTCAGGTTTATTAGTGATAGCAAGATCCAGCAATGTTAATGATGTAGCGGTAATCCTTGTTGGTTTATTTATCATTAGAGTTAATTTGTTATTTTTATGATCTTATTAAGCTTGTTATCGTTGCCAAACAAATTATCGTTAAAGTCACCAAGAATAAAAGATGCCTTATTTCTCATGCAAGCCATTCTTAACCAAAAATAGCCAACCGGAGCTTTGGGATGAGAGAGAGAGAGAGAGAGAGAGAGAGAGAGAGAGAGAGAGAGAGAGAGGGAAAAAGAAGAAAAGGACAAAAAGTAGAGAGGGAGGGAAAAAGAAGAAAAGGGTAGAGAGAGGGAGGGAGGGATGGAGAAAGGAGAAAGGGTAGAGAGAGGGAGAGAGGGAGGGAGAAAGAGTAGAGAGAGCGAGAGAGGGAGGGAGGGAGGGAGAGTGGAGAGAGGAAGAAAGAGTTGAGAGAGGGAGGGAGGGAGAAAGAGTAGAGAGTAGAGGAGAAAGTACCTACGCGTATATATATATATATATATATATATATATATATATATATATATATATATATATATATATATATATATATATATATATATATATATATATATATATATATATAGATAGATAGATAGATAGATAGATAGATAGATAGATAGATAGATAGATAGATAGATAGATAGATAGATAGATAGATAGATAGATAGATAGATAGATATATATATATATATATATATATATATATATATATATATATATATATATATATATATATATATATATATATATATATATATATATATATATATATATATATATATATATATATATATATTATATGACATTACTTTATTGTATATGAGTAATTGAGGTCTGGGACAATTTCATCTCTGGGGCGATTCTCTCGCCTGCGCCGATTTTTTTCACGACACGGGTCAACTGGCCTCTTGCAATCTCCTCATTTTCCTTGTTTTCTCATGGAAACGTGACGGGCGAGTGTTTACAGAGGAGTTTGAAGAGTAGGTGGTATGTTGGTCAGGCTACTTAAAGCAGCGTGGTTGATGGAAATGGTATGTTAACATCGTGAGGGCTGTGATGGGATAAGGACTCCATACGTTCCTTGGGTGGGGTTAACGGAAAAGGGACTTTAATTAATTGTTTAATGAAGGTGCGTTTATTGTTACATATTCCTGTTTTGCAATATTAACTAACCCATCCAATATTACTAATAAATTCGAAATGCCATGTAATCTGTCTGAAGCAACTGACAGTAGCCCCTTTTCTGTTCCCTCCTACTTTCTCTATCCTCATTTTCGATCCAAAGCTGGATGTGCGTTATGTGCGCAATGACTTAACCTGCTCCCATGCCCACGCTCTTGAATCTTCCAAGTTTTTCACCATCTGGCTACGACTACAGAATCACTCTCACACTAGATTTATCTGTGTTGTATACTTCTCACCTAACTCCTCTGACTATAACAAATTCTTTGACTACTTAACTTCCAAAGTGGAGCACATTCTGACTCTCTTCCCTTTTGCAGAGATCTCCATTCTTGGAGACATCAATGTTCACCACCAGCTTTGGCTTTTCTCTCTCTTCACTGACCATCCTCGTGAACTAGCCTTCAACTTTGCTATCCTCCACGACCTAGAGCAATTGCTGCAACACCCTACTCGTATTCCTGACCGTCTTGGAGATACGTCCAACATTCTTGACCTTTTCCTGACCTCTAATACTTCTGCTTATGCTGTCACCCTCTCTTCTCTGTTGGGCTCCTCTGATCACAATCTCATATCTGTATCTTGTCCTATCGTTCCAATCCCTCCTCAGGATCCCCTAAGCAAAGGTGCCTCTGGCGTTTTGCCTCTGTTGGTTGGGGAGACCTGAGGAGGTATTTTGCTGATTTTCCTTGGAATGACTACTGCTTCCGTGTCAGAGACCCGTCTTTGTGTGCTGAGCGCATAACAAAGGTGATAGTGTCTGGCATGGAGGCGTACATTCCTCACTCATTTTCTCGACCTAAACTTCCAAACCTTAGTTTAACACAGCTTGTTCTCGTGCTATACATGATAGAGAGGTGGCCCACAAAAAGGTACTTAAGCCTTCCATCAACAGAATCTCATGCACTTTATATTTCTGCCCTGAACGATGCCAAGTCTGTTCTGCAACTAGCCAAAAACTCCTTCATTAACAGAAACTGTCAAAATCTTTCAAAGATCTAACTTCTGACTTCTGGCATCTAGCCAAAAATATTTCCAATAACTTTGCTTCTTCTTCCCTCCTTTATTTCAACCAGATGGCACCACTGCTATCACATCTATTTCTAAAGCTGAACTCTTCGCTCAAACCTTTGCTAAAAACTCTACCTTGGACGATTCTGGACTTGTTCCTCCCTCTCCTCCACCCTCTGACTACTTCATGCTACCTATTAGAATTCTTCGTAATTATGTTTTCCATGCTTTCGCTGGCCTAAACCCTCGGGAGGCTTATGGACCTGATGGGGTTCCTCCTATTGTCCTCCGAAACTGTGCCTCCGTGCTTGCACCTTGCCTATTCAAACTCTTTCAGCTCTGTCTGTCAACATCTACCTTTCCTTCTTGCTGGAAGTTTGCCTATATTCAGCCTGTTCCTAAAAAGGGTGACCGTTCTAATCGCTCAAACTACCGCTTTAATTTCCTGCCTATCTAAAGTTTTTGAATCTATCCTCAACAGGAAGATTCTTAAACATCTATCATTTCACAACCTTCTAACTGATCGCCAGTATGGGTTCCGTCAAGGCCGCTCTACTGGTGATCTTCTGGCTTTCCCTACTGAGTCTTGGTCATCCTCTTTTAGAGATTTTGGTGAAACTTTTGCTGTTGCATTGGACATATCAAAAACTTTATCTAGAGTCTGGCACAAAGCTTTGGTTTCCAAACTACCCTCCTACGGCTTCTATTCTTCTCTCTGTAACTTCATCTCAAGTTTCCTTTCTGACCGTTCTATTGCCGCTGTGGTTGATGGTCACCGTTCTTCTCTTAAATCTATTAACAGTGGTGTTCCTCAGGGTTCCGTCCTGTCATCCACCCTCTTCTTATTATTCATTAATGATCTTCTAAACCAAACTTCTTGTCCTATCCACTCCTACGCTGATGATACCACCCTGCACTTTTCCACATCTTTTCATAGACGTCCAACCCTTCAGGCGGTAAACATTTCACGCAGAGAAGCCACAGAACGCTTGACTTCTGCTCTTTCTAAAATTTCTGATTGGGGCAGAGCAAACTTGGTATTGTTCATGCCTCAAAAATTCAATTCCTCCATCTATCACCTCGACGCAACCTTCCAGACAACTATCCCCTCTTCTTCAATGACACTCAACTGTCCCTCTCTTCTACACTGAACATCCTCGATCTGTTCTTTACTTATAATCTGAACTGGAAACTTCACATCTCATCTCTAGCTAAATCAGCTTCTATGAAGTTAGGCGCTCTGAGACGTCTGCGCCAGTTTTTCTCACCCCCTCTCCAGCTGCTAACTTTGTACAAGGGCCTTATCCGTCCATGTATGGAGTATGCTTCACATGTCTGGCGGGGTTCCACTCATACCGCTCTTCTAGACAGGGTAGAATCAAAAGCTTTTCGTCTCATCAACTCCTCTCCTCTAACTGACTGCCTTCAGCCTCTCTCTCATCGCCGCAATGTTGCATCTCTAGCTGTCTTCTATCGCTATTTTCATGCTAACTGCTCTTCTGATCTTGCTAACTGCATGCCTCCCCTCCTCCCGCGGCCTCGCTGCACAAGACTTTCTTCTGTCACCCTTATTATGTCCACCTCTTTAATGGAAGAGTTAACCAGTATTCTCAATCATTCATCCCTTTCTCTGGTAAACTCTGGAACTCCCTGCCTGCTTCTGTTTTTCTACCTTCCTATGACTTGAATTCTTTCAAAAGGGAGGGTTCAAGACACTTATCCTTCCTTCAATTTTTGACTACCGCTTTGGACCCTTTTATGGGACTGGCATTTCAGTGGGCATCTTTTTTTTTTTATTGGATTTTTGTTGCCCTTGGCCAGTGTCCCTCCTACATAAAAAAAAAAAAAATCGTCTAGAGAGAGAGAGAGAGAGAGAGAGAGAGAGAGAGAGAGAGAGAGAGAGAGAGAGAGAGAGAGAGAGAGAGAGAGAGAGAGAGAGAGAGAGAGAGAAAATGAGATATAACTCTGGTGGATGTGTAAATGATTTTAACACCTTGATAATGAGAAGTAGCGTCCTCAGCTTCATCAAATAATCTGGATTATAATGAAATCGACGCCGTAGTATTGCAAGGTTTAAGGACGCTGGTATAATGTCGCAACACCGAAGAAAGTTACTTTACACATTGGTGAGGTACACTGAAATAGCTTTGGTTAACCAGCAAGGAGGTGAGCACTGTTTAAGTATTGCTTGTGTGAAATACTTCAAGAACTATCTTTACATGAACTATCGCTTCACTTTAACGTCTTATCAAGCTATGGGGATTAATGTATTGCAATAACAAATAACAGTAATTCCCGGAGTATTTAATCACTTCATGATCGCTTATCAGGTTAAAGTCAAAATCCTCTAGGAACGAGGGTTCAGTGGTCAGTGAATCTTAGCGCTGCTCAACAAGTGCACGTGATGAAACTCCGTAGCTGCGTTTTCGTAGCTGCTGGAACTTTCCTTCATATAAGTGAGAAATCTACTATTATATGTACTCAGTAATTGGTTGAAATGGACAAAATATCACTGCATTACCTGTTCAGTTTATGGTCAGTTGGCAGCACAGACTGGTAATGCACTTATAATGGCAGCCTCTGCCTAGCTGGCGGCGGCATCAGAGGGCAGTGGTGCGACCTGGCAGAATGAAGGCTGTCCCTGGCACATACCTGGTAATGAAAAACAACTTATAGCAGTGCAGTTTTTTCATGTATCTTATAGTAGACTTAAAATGACTAATGTGAAGAATATGCAGCATATAAGTATTTCAAGAGAACGGCTTGTCTAGCTGTCACCGGTCCTATGCGGTGCAGGAGATGAAAACTACTTGCTTATATATCCTGCAGCTTTCCTTCCTGTATGATATATGAAAGAAAACTACCCCCATATAATGGAAATTAATTAAATAGCACTCCCTTACATGATCAGTTTATCAGTTTCGCAGCAAAGATTGGCAAGCTCTAATAACTTTTATGGCTCATCACTCAGGTGGTGGGTTCAGTGGTGCGGTGCAGATCTGTGATACCCTCGACCAGGCATGAGCGATGCCGAACGTGCTTTTTGTGTGTGTGTGTGTGTGTGTGTGTGTGTAAAAAGCTGATACTACAGGTGGGGCTGTGAAAAAACAAGTAACAATTCCATTAATTTAATGACAAAAAAGGTGTGTGTGTGTGTGTGTGTGTGTGTGTGTGTGTGTGTGTGTGTGTGTGTGTGTGTGCGCGCGCGCGTGTAATACAGTAATACAATAAGTGATTTTTTCCGCGAGACTATCTATGTATTGACGGAAGTCTGCACAGTACTCAATGCTTCGTCATTGGCATTCAGTGACCTTTTCGGGCGTGACACATCAAAGGATAATTCAAAGTGCCATCTCATCGATACGTCCTGCGCCTCGTCAGTGAGATTTGGAGCAGTGCATCGAGACTTCATAAACATATACAACTTAAATTTGATAGATTTATACATCTAATTTATCAAACTTTAAAGCTGAAACATCAGTAGAACAGCATGTACCTGTTGTTTGGGCTCAATGATGAGGCAGTTGAAGGATGTTTGCATCCAGCTCGCACGAATTAAAAGATATATCACCGCGACGCAGCTTGTCATACTTATTATACCTTTTTACGTGTGTACTTTACGCTTGTAAAATGTTATTTCTTCACAACACAAAGGGCGTGGCACCACATAATATAGCCAGACCATAATATGTACGTCTTACTCTCCATCTCCCTTTTTGGCGTTAGACACGATTTAAACAACTAAAGAATTGCCTTTATTTCCACAACGTCGGTGTTGCTGACCCCACATTAGTCGCAGTCGATGGCCTGAAGTGGTCTGCCACAATTTTTCTGTACTCTAAACACTGGACGTCGTTCATCCGCATGGCAGATCAGCCTGGCAACTGGTTATTTATTCCTAAGAAACTTTTCTTCATGCCCTCAAGTTTTTTTTTTTTTTTTTTTTATGTAGGGAGGACACTGGCATTGGTTCGAATCAGCCAAAACAAGGATCCGAATCACCCACAACAAGGAGCCGAATCAGCCAAAGATGTGGTCTAAACCCGGTCCGAATGAGCCAAGGACCGAATAAGCCTACATTCCACACAAGTACGCGGTGAAGTGGAATAGAAACTCCAGTTGCTCTTGTTCACGTCCCGCAGCTCCCTTGCCAATATTACGAGAAAACCACTACATAATTATACTCTGTAAATAACATTGCCTTACCTGGTTAGTTTATGCACATCTCGCAGATTAGATTGGGATGAACTTTTACAGCCTCCGCTCAGGTGGCGGCGTCGAGGATCTACTCGGCTACTGTGATACTTTCGGCCAGGCAGGAAAGAGGAAGGCCGTCGTGACAAATGCCTGGCAATAAAACACTTATAATTGCTGTGCAATTTCTTTCATGTTCTACGACACGATATGTCAGACTTCAAATTTCTAACTTTAATACATTGCATTTCAGTATTTTAAGAGAGCGGGCTGTCTAGCTGTCACCGCCTTATGCAGCCATGCGGTACATGATAGAAACTCCTTGCTTACGTCCCGCAGTTTTCCTTCGTATATTATAATTGAGAGAACTACCACTAAATATACCTGCTCAATTCATGCATATTTTGCAGCACAGATTAGGATGCACTTAGCTTCTGCTTAGGTGCCGGCGGCGTCAGGGAGCTGCAGTGTCAGGGCGCAGGTCTGTGATACTTTCGGCCAGGCAGGGATGCTGGGAATCCGTCGTGTGCACATGCCTGACAACGAAATACTAACTATAGCAATACAGATTTTTCCTACAACAGACTTGAAATGGCTAACGTGAACGCTGTGTGTAAATATTTCGAGAGATCGGGTTATCACACACAGGCACGCTGTAAACAGGACAAATTCCTTGCTTACTTCATGCAGATTTCCTTAGGTGGGGAGAAAAAAAAAAAGCACTACATATACTCTGCAGTTGGTTGAAAGTAACCAAATAGCACTGCCTTACCTGCTCAATTTATACTCAATTCGTAGGACAAATTAGAACGAACTTTAGCGGCCTCCGCTCAGGTGGCGCCGGCGTCAGGAAGCCGTGGCGCGGCGCGGGTCTGTGATAGTCTTTGCTCGGCAGAAATGAAGGCCATCGTAGGCACATGACAATAAAACACTAACAATAACTACAATTTCTTTCATGTCCTACAGCAAACTTCAACTTGCTAAAATTACTATATAATGTTCTGCAACTGGTTGAAATAAACAACACAGCACTGCCTTACCTGTTCATTTTATGTTTAGTTCGCAGCTCAGGTTGGGATGCACTTAGGCTGCTCAGGTAGCGGCGGCGTTTGGGAGCAATGGCACGACGCTGGTTTCGGGATACTATTGGCTTGGCAAGAATTACAGTCCGTTGCTGGCACATCCCGGACAATAAAACTAAATCTGGCAACACAATTTCTTTTATATTCCATTGCAATTAAAATGGCTAACGTGAATTCATTACATGAAATATTTCGAGAGCGGAGTTGTCTAGTACTCACAGGCGACATGCAGCCAGCTGGTGCAGGGGATGGAAACTCCTTGCTTACATCTTGCAGCTTCCCTTCTGATGCCATAAAATGAAACGTACCGTTCTATACACGGAAAGAAGGATAGCATACCATCACGCTGTATAGGGAGTAGAGCAGGAGAGCAAACGTGCGAGGCATACTCTTGAAAAGGTTGGCGAGGGCGGAGGAAGACTGCCTGGCTAGGAGACTGCCGACTGGATGGTGGACTGCCCTGCGCATGCTCCGTGCTCATAACTCCTTGTCCCCTATGCTAGGTGATTTCCTACTGACGATCTATATATTTTAAGCAAAAATATGATTGTGTTAATGATACCGGAGTGTGTGAATCTACATAAGCTTGGTGTACGACGATAAGCCCAATGGCAACACAATGAAGTCTTGCGGTCACTGTCTGGCGCACGGTGCTCAGCGCTGGTCTGCCTCGTTATTACGTCACATCACTTAGAGCACATTTCGACCTTACCATTATTTATTACTCGATGGTCTTTTTTTATTTTTTTATTTGGCAGATTAACTGGTATGACTTCATTTATCTATCAATCTCAGGCTGCCAATCCCACAGAGGGTCGCCCAGACAAAGCTCCACACACACACACACACACACATTACTGAAGGCTAACTTTGGCATTACTATTATTAATCATTACTCCGACGTCATATTTTTCTTTAGTAGATTGACCGGCATGACGTGTCTATCAATCTATTCATCTACATACCAACCAACAATCCCTCACAGGACAGACAAAGCACTACATTCATACACACATCACTGATCTCTTACTTCGACATTACTCTGAGGTCTTTTCTTACTTAGTAGATTGACTGGCATGACTTATCCTCTAGCTTCATAAAGAGCTCTGGTGAAAATCTAGAGAAAAAATTCAAAAGACATCAATGACAGCGAAAGGAATGACTGAGTATACGTAGTGCAATTTTAAGAAACACCACTTAGAGTAAAAGGAGCGACTGAGAAGTAAAGACATACTGGTGCTTGTAGGAGTATGTTTTGTTCTGTAAGATTCGTCTACGATTACTCAAGATAACAAGTGTCATACTGTCATTACCAGTCAAATAGTTATCAGTCTAGATTTACTGGGATGAAGTAATGAGTGTTTAAGTCATTCAGTATTCAAATGATTATTATCCAGATAAGGCTATTCCTGCATGAGCTAGGACGAGGTTTTATGTAAAATCTTGTGCATTCATTACTGTAATCTGACGAACTGATAACACATGCAGTAATGATAAGATTATAAAACTCCCCTAAAAACAACTTAGACACACAGTAAGGAAGTAACGTCATGACTGGAGGTATGAAGGCACGGAAAATTATCTTGCGACTTCATGATCATTTATATAAATTTATTTCTAAACATTTCGCTATTTTTTCATGACAACTTTTTAACATGTACTCGTGGAAGTTACTTGGTATTTTCAAATGTATTTTCATGATTCTAGCGATAGTTTATCAAGGATTCTTCACCATCAATGTGAAAACCACTCTATGAGAATCCGACTAGTTATCTCTTTGGCCTTTGAAAAAACATTCCTGAACTGGTGCATAATTTTGTGTCTCTTAAAACTATAGGAAAGCTGAAAGACGTGAGGAAATGGGTAAATACATTATGTACGCCAATAATTTCCTCAGCATATTATATTACCGAGTCTCATTAGGAGCTTGAACTGAAGACGGGATGAACATTTAACCATGAGATTTAGCCAATAGCTGAGATATTGAGCTCCTGACGCAAAGGTTTAAAAGTACAGTGCCTTTGACGTGGGAGCTTGAGCTGGTATTCTTAAACACTTTGTTCCATAACCAGGCTATGAGTGTTGGATGATCACTAATCCCTCCTCCCCCTTCGTCACCCGCCGCATGCCTATCTCGTGATTTTGTTAAGTCAACATGACACATATAAGAAAGCGTCGAGGAATGTTTAGTCATATGTGGTGTGGAATTCATGCGTCCTTCTCTTCCCTTCACTTCTTCTATCATCATCATCATTATCATTCTCTTTCTCCTCCTTCTCCTCGTTAGGTCCAGTAGGGCTGTTGCTGTTTGTTTTTCTTTATTATTTCTTTGTATTTTTCTTTTTCCTCCTCCTCATCCTCATCCTTATCATCAGCATCGTTATCGTCGTCTTATTTTGTCTCCGAGTCGTCAGGTCTTTCACTATCAGAGAGATGAAGTGACGACTAAGAAAACTACTACTACTACTAATACTACTACTACTACTACTACTACTACTGCTACAACTACTTCTACTACCACCACCAAAAATCCCACCATCACCGATACACGTATTTTAGCACTAACACTACCATCACCACCACCACCACCACCACTCCACCACCACCATCATCATCATCATCATCATCAGGAAAGCGAATAAGGTCAGAGCGAATCATTCCATGTCTATCCTTTCACTGCCTCATTGTATTCCTTCTCTTATGATCTTTAATGCTCACGTTTATACTCCTCCTCTCTCCCCTCCTCCTCCTCCTCCACTTCTTACACCTACACTCTCACCCTCCCATCCCACCCGACTCTACACTTAACCCCAGCGGAGCATGACAAGTTCTTCCTTATCTTTTCCCATCCCCTCCATCCACCCACACACCCCACACTCCGTTCCACCCCTCTGACTCCAGTTCAATACGTGCGTTATTTTACTACTACTACCTACTTCACCCACTGCCTTTCCCTTCTGCCATTATAAAATGTTAGGCAGGAACACTTATTCATTTCTAGGGTTTAAAGAATGGATTTCGTTACCTGTTTGCATCAACGCACACTCGTCATTATCGTTATCGTTGTTGGTGTTACTGCCTCTCGATTTCTTTCATGTGACCAACTCTTTCATTATGCATTATTTTTTATTGTGTTTGCTAGCATCATCATCACCACCGTGACTTCTAGGCTTTAAAGAATGGATTTTGACACCTGCTTGCATCAGCACACTCCTCGTCCTAATCGTTATCGTTGCTGTTGGTGTCATTGGCTCAGTTTTTTTTTTCGTGACTAACTCTGACATCATGCATTTTAAGTATTGTATTTGCTACCACCACCATCACCATCATTTCCACTATCTCCAACAATAACGCACGCCTCCCAAGCATTATTAGCTAATCTGCAGTACAGCCTCCTTCCTACCTCTCCCAAACACAAGCCTTCCATCATTGTCTAGTGAAAGAGGTGATTTGTTCCCACGTCTATCCCTTTCCTCGCGTAGCTTTATGGCAAATACATTGCTTGACTCGTCTAAGGCTGTCTGTTCGATTCTTATGCCAGTTTCACGGTGGGAGAGTCAGCAGAGCTCTCTCGTGATCCTAGTCTGCGTCATATGTCATTGCCGTGGTGCCATTACGCAGTTTCCAGTGTTCAGCCTCATAATCCCTCGTCGCTCCTTCTCCAGCGCCCCCTTCCGCAGTCTCATTCTTGTTAAGTCAGCGTCTTTTTGTGCGCGTCTTAATACCTCCACTGGTTTTGAATAGCGGCACCTGCCTCTCCCTTCCCTTTCATTTTTCGTCTCCTCCTTCTTCCCCCTGCCCTCCTCTCCCTCTGTGTTCCTTCTTAGCCCTGCCCTCTCCTTTCCCTCTCTCAATTTTTCTTGTCTTATACAATTCAAGGTCTTGCTACACACTCCCTCGGTATTATACCCACGGCACATTGCCATACCAACCCTCCACCACACACACAATAACAACCGTAAATCACATCTCTTACTTAATAGCTTCTCTGATCCTGTAAATACTATTATATACAGAGCAGTGCAACTAAATCAGACTATGGAATTCACTTGTATAATTCTGTTGGCGCGTTTTGGAAGTTACGGTGTTTAGTAAGTCATATTTTATATTCTCAAACACTTCAGCGCCTTATTGTGACTGTCTCAAACTCTGGTGTAGGTTATTGTCATTTACATGCACGCACACACACATACACACACACACACACATACACACACACACACACACACACACACACACACACACACACATAAAAAAAAAAAAAAAAAAAAAAAAAAAAAAAATATATATATATATATATATATATATATATATATATATATATATATATATATATATATATATATATATATATATATATATATATATATATATATATATAAAGTAAAAGGAAAACAAAAATAAAATAAAATAAATAAATAAATGAATGAATGAACAAATAGAAAATAACAACAAAAAGTTGAATCTTACGTCACATTGCAGTGCTTGGATGTCAGCACCAACACGACTCGTCATCACCACGTCATCCTCCACTGGCCTCCATTGCAACACTTCACGCTGACCACTTGACATCAATGTTCTCGCTTACATAATCACCTGACATTAATTCTCACCCCAATAAAATTACTCCCTCTCATTGCCCATTCTTTCCCTTTCCGCGCTCCTTCTTTCTGCCTCTCACTCCCTCCTTCCTTTATTTTAACCTCGCCCCCTCTCTTTCTCCTCTAATTGCCTCCAGGGGCTTACTCAGCTACTACGTGTTTCAAACAGATGAATAAGTGCATAAATGAATGAACAAATAATATAGATAGAAGGATGTATACGTAGATACATGTATATAGAAAAGAATAAAGAGAGAAAGACTGATTGAAAGATAGATGCATGGATTGATGGATAGATAGATGAATAGATAAATAAATAAATAACAAAAATTGATGATATGGGTCCCCCCCCCTCTCTCTCTCTCTCTCTCTCTCTCTCTCTCTCTCTCTCTCTCTCTCTCTCTCTCTCTCTCTCTCTCTCATGCAAGACAGAAAGGGGAAGACTGTCCCCCCCTACCCCTTGTGCATCCCATATCAATAACTGTCTCGTAGAAAATGGCATATCGTCTTTCCGGCACAAAATAAAGACAAATAAATCACCACCACCACCACCACACCACCACTACAACATTTCTCTGACCTACCTACGCCACCTCCACCACCACCACCACCACATTCCTCTAACCTACCCGTACCACCTCCACCACCACCACCACATTCCTCTGCAAGTAAGCGCAATAGGCACTATACTCATTTCACACTTGTGTCTTACGGACCTCTGAGTTAAATGCTGTAGCCTACCACCGCGTATTATAGTGATGGCTCTGCGGTTCACCACGGCCAGCAAGAATGCTCCCCGTCTTTCCCACCTTTGCCTTTGGCCACGCCCGTCATCAGGAGCTTCCGGAAACCAAGGACAGCAGAGTAATAGTCTATAAAAGTGCAAACCTTGTCGGAAGATTTCTCTGCCGACGCGCTGACCAAATGATGTCGTTCCCCGGAGGCCGACGTTGAAAGTGCAGGAAATATTGCTACTGCGGGGAGAGAGAGAGAGAGAGAGAGAGAGAGAGAGAGAGAGAGAGAGAGAGAGAGAGAGAGAGAGAGAGAGAGAGAGAGAGAGAGAGAGACGAGAACCCGATTAATCATCTGTGGCCTTTGAAAACAGACGTAATGAGAGCTTGAAACGTTTTATCATACTAATCGTATTCTTCTTTCATCATCAAATTTCAAACATTGCAGCGAAAAAAAAAAAAAAAAGAGAAAGAGACGAAGCTGAGAATTTGAGGAGGACAAAAAAATAATTAGGTTAGAAGTTGCTGGTATTTTCAAGGCTCTTTTTTATGATTCTAGTGACAATTTAATATGTATATACTTTTTTTTTTTCTTAGCTGCAGTATTTTCAAATGAGGTGATGAAAGATCAAGGTTCGTACTTTTTGTAAGCCTCGGGCACAGAGATGATTAGTCAGATTCTCATGTGTGTTTCTCTCCTATTCAAGATGCAGAATACATATTAAATTGTCACTAGAATCATAATATATATATATATATATATATATATATATATATATATATATATATATATATATATATATATATATATATATATATATATATATATATATATATATATATATATATATAATGAACCTTAGTCTTCCTTCGTCGCCTAATTTCAAATACTGCAGCAAAAAAAGAAAAAAAAAGACTGACGAACAGAGAAAAGGGACAAAAGAATAATCAGGTTGCTTGCGTGGAGTCACTAACGAGATGTGACTTGGCAGTTCATGGTGTGGTCAGGAGGCTGCCTCGCATCCCGCATGGGTTTGTGCGCTTTCTTTACCAAGTCAGTCGATACAAAGAGATGCCACTGACCGATGACGAGCTGTGGAGACCAGAAAAAAATTATCGGTCTGATAAATGCTTACGAGAAAATGTCAAGATGTGAAGACGATAGTGGAGTTTTTACATAAATATTATGAAAGTGAAAACGAATATCATATCTTTACCAGTGCTATTTCTCGTGTTCCAAGTTATAAAATGAGAAAAAAATCACGATTGCATACGAGACGTGAGAGAACGATAGTGAAATCTCTGCATAAATACTACATAAGTGAAAACGAACACTGTATCTTTACGGGTGTCATAATTTTTTCATATTCTAATTGACAGGAAAACAAAAATAATGACTGTATGCAAGCTTTAGGGAGATGCATAACTGAAGTGCTAATGCCAGGATGTGAGGACGATAGTGGAATATTTACACCAATATTACTTAAGGGGAAACGAACGTTATATCTTTAGCGATGTTATTATTTTCGTGTTCTGATCGATGTAAAAACAGCTCCATGACAAGAAAAGAGTCTTATGAAAGGATTAACTGAGCTGCTAATGTCAAGATGTAACAATGTTAGTAGAATCTTTACAAATATTAGGTAAGTGAAAACGAAAATCTTTACAAATTTTATTATTTTCATGTACATATATATATATATATATATATATATATATATATATATATATATATATATATATATATATATATATATATATATATGACTGGATACGAGCTTTAAAAGGGAGAAATAATTGAGTTGCTAAGGTTCAGACGTGAAAGCCACAGTGATATCTTTGATATTTGTTATTGTAAAAAAAAAATATATATATATATATATATATATATATATATATATATATATATATATATATATATATATATATATATATATATATATATATATATATATATATATATATATATATATATATATATATATATATATATATATATATATATATATATATATATATATATATATATATATATATATATATATATTTGTTGAGTGAAAAATATCAAAATTTGACAAGTATGTTTTTTTTTTTTTTACGATTTCTCTGATAAAGCAATGAAAAGAAAAAATGCCAACCACTTGTTTTGGAAGAAAGTGAAAACAAAACTGATATCTTATTTAATATCACGACTCGATAACGATAAGTGATAACACCGTGTAACAAAACTTTAACTTTTTTTTTTATCTTTGGTCAGTAAATGTTATTTTCTAATTGCTTTTATTTAGAAATAAAAGATAATGACAATTATTCCCTTAAAACTTTTTTTTTCTGATCTGGACAGCGATGTTTTGAAACTAACCAACTTTCCCTTGCATTCCAGACAGATTCAGTACTAATTTGATGAAGGAAAATTTTTTAGAGCTTTCTAGGAGTAGCAAGAGCTTTCGAGAAGCTTCTAAATGTTTCAAGAATTTCTAGAACGCCGCTACCAAGGGTCGTATAATGAAAACATGTTGGGAGACTATATTCGTGAAAGTAATTTACAGTATAAGCGTATATCGCGGAAAAATTCTAATTTATATTGTTTTATTTTCTCACTTGTGTAATCCAAGAACAAATAAATGCTACTTTTGTATCACATGTCATTTTGTTTCTACTTTGTGCAAATGAGAGTTCAGATTCGCCACTTCCTTCCAATGGGAATAGGTAAATTTCATAAATATTATCCTGGCCACAAAAGCAAAGTTAGAAATAAATATCAGTGCTTTTTCCATGTTTTTTAGGCATAAACAAATAGAAAATAACAGTTGCTACCAAGGACAAAGATCGTGTTGCACAGTGTAATCTTTACACACCTTACTTTCCATTTTTTAAGTGATACTTAAACGAATCATATCACAGACGAAGAATGGGAGAGAAACTTACATAAATGTTCATGTTCTAGTGATCTACTCGATATGTAAAGGACTACATAACATCGGAGAGGTTATTATTTTCTATTTTTCTAATTGATACGTGAAATAATCACGATCACAGACGAACAATGGAGTAGAAACTAATATATACTCACTGCTCTATTCAATAAGTGAAGGACAGCATAACATCTTAGAAAACTTAAAATGGAAATGAGGACTTAGATGCGCCGCTGGACTCTTGCTTGTT
>NC_087167.1:17542500-17545000 GCF_035594125.1 Scylla paramamosain
GCCTTCCCCCCTCCCGCCCTGCCCGTGTCGCTACTCTCCTGCTTGCGTCCTCTTAACTCATTCACTTCCCCTGGCGATAATGGAATTTTACTATGCCGTCAGTTGTTATTCAGGGTAAAGTAAATAAATATATGATTTGTAGTGTTTGAGTAAATTGAAATGATTTTTAAACGCCTTTCTTTATAAAATTTATCATCGTGAACTTAATATTATCTTCTAAGTGACCCCATACTGATCAATTGTTAGAATAGAGTAAATGGAGATGGGATTTGAAGTGCATGAGTGATTAGAGATGATTTCTAACGTCTTTATTACACAACACGTTGTAAACTTCATATAAACCGCTAATGATATTCAGAATAAGATCAAACCGATGACTTTGTACTAAATGCGTTAGTTTATAATAATCTCCATGATTATCTTTATATCTCTGTCCTAATTCCATTATTACAACTCAGGGAAAATCCATTCTTTCGTTCCCTCTTAACTCCACGGGCTACCTTTGTATCTCTATCCTACTTCCCCTCTTCTATCCCACTAACATCCACTCTTTCGTTCCCTCTTAACTCCACGATTACCTTTATAACTCTATCCTCCTTCCCCTTATTCAAGTCTCTAAAATCCACTCTTTCGTTTCCTCGTAATTTTCATGATTATCTTTGTCTCGCTCTCCTACTTCCCTTATTCTACCCCATTAACATTCACCCTTTCGTCCCCTCTTCCCTGGCCCTAGTCACTGCATTCCTGAAAACCAATGAATTTAATAATTTAAGATACTTCTCACCCTTCACACGTCTTCTGCATCACCTATATGCTGGGAATCACAATAATGGGAAGCAGCAAAGATCTGAGTGTAATCGTAGCAAGTGCATTTCCTTTCCATACTGAAATTTGCACATGACTCGGAAAACTGTTTCATTGTGTATTCATTTTGGAAGTGACGCAGGAAACAGGTGGGACTGACTGAGTGAGAGTGCTTGTTTTTCTGCTCACGTTTTGGTGCAGACTCATCTGTACTTGTCTCTGTTGCAGGAAGTGTGGATGTGTTTCGCCATCCTTGGGTGGAAATCAAGGACAATGAGGAAGTTTAATATACAATTTCCAGGGTCGAGTTGAAGAGTGTGTTTGATGAGAGGACGCGTTCACACCTTTATGCATGATGCAAGGCGGGAGCTGGTACTGTCAGTCTTATGAATTTGTGAGGAGAGATGCAAAATCTCTGTCTCTCTCTTCTGTTGCGTTCTTTTCTGTTGTTTTCTTTTTTTTGTTTTCTTCTTTTCCATTTCTTTCCTCTCTTTTCCTTTTCTTTCCTTTCTTTTCCTTTTCTTTCTTTTCTTTTCTTTTTCTTTCCTCCTCTTCTTTCAACCTCTTCTTTTCACACTTCTCGCTTATTTTTTAAATGTTTCAACGCTTCATCTCCTGTAGTGGTTTTCAAAAGTTTTTATGTGACTAGAGATAATTAAAACAAGGATTTTACATTGCCAATAAGAAAACACCCATGAGAAATTCGACTAATCATCTCTGTGGCCTTTAGAAATAGTAATGATGAGAAAGCAAAGCGTTTAAGGATATTGAGTAACGTTGTCGCGCCATTTAAATAAAGTAGAAACACATGAATTAATATCAGGCACAATGTGGAAAGTAAGAAAAAGTAAACTGATTTGATTAGAAATATTCAACGTAAAGTGGAGGAACAGAACACACTCGAACACCCATTACATCACGCACACACACGCACACACACACACACACACACACACACACACACACACACACACACACACACACACACACACACACACACAAGGAGTGTGGAGAGGAGTCAACTGAACCCCTATTCGTAAATCATAAGCTTATAAGATTCCACTCTATTCATAAGTATTCTTTATTAGCGTTAAATTTTTAAAACTACCTAAATTATGTAGAACCTGATATTACACTATGTAACACGATTACTGTCCTTTGACAAGCAAATGTTACTTTCCAAGTCTTTTCATTGCAAAACAATAGAAAATGTCCATTATTCCTATCAAACTTTGCTTTTATGGCTTTTAGAATGATATTTTGCCCCCAAAATAGCAAAATTTCACCGTTTTTCCAGATGCTGTCACAGAGAACTTCTTTGCTCTTGTCTTGATGAATTGACTACTTATGTTGCAGAATGCATCAGGGAGAATATATATATATATATATATATATAATATCTATATATATATTTATATATATATATATATATATATATATATATATATATATATATATATAATATATATATGAGACGCTTTTTAAAACCTTTTTCATTTTTGTGTGCGCTCTCCTTGTGTGCGCGCCATCAGGGTACTTTTATTGCACAATACTGCATTTATTAATTTTAAAGTTTTATAAACGATTTTTATGAGGTAATTACACCTCCGTAGTGAAAAATCCCCTTCATTGGCACCCTTGCTCATACCCCCGCCACAAAGCGACACTTGCGCGATAAGTGATCAGCAATGCCAGT
>NC_087167.1:17550000-17597500 GCF_035594125.1 Scylla paramamosain
CACACACAAATGCATACTTTTTACATGATATACGCATATTTTTTTTTAATTCTCGACTCTTTGATTACTTGGTCACTGTGGCAGTTTTGCTTATGAAAAATTTATTTATCTCTTGCCTCTTCCGTGATCACTGACCAGGGTTGGCATAAAAAAAAAAAAAAAAAAAACCGCCACCAAAAAAACAGCCAAAGTTTTTTTTTTTTTAATACTTTACATATCAAAATTTATTTCTATATCACATGAATAATTAAGGTCTACGTATGTACATATACATAAAAAATGTAAAAGTAGTCAAGTCAGGCCCGTTCATTTCCTGTAAAGCACAAGTTAACAAAGGCTTTGTCCAACCGGACCATGCTGTATCAGCATGACCTAAACAAGTGTCTGATCTTCATTGAAAGAGTGTCAAAATCTTTCAAGATCTAATTCCCCTTGTAATTTCTGGCACCTAGCCAAAAACATCTCCAATAACTTTGTTTCTTCATCTTTCTTTCCTTTATTTCAATCTGATGGCACCACTGCCATCTCATTTATTTCTAAACCTGAACTCTTCACTCAGACATCTGCTAAAAACCTTACCTTGGATGATTCAGGGCTTGTTCCTCCCTCTCCTCCGCCCAGTGACTACTTCATGCTACCTATTAAAATCCTTTGCAGTGATGTTTTCCATACTATCGCTGACCTTAACCCTCAGAAGGCTTACGAACTTGATGGGGTCCCTCCCACTGTTCTCAGAAACTGTGCTTCCGTGCTTGCAGTTTGCCTAGTTAAACTCTTCCAACTCTGTACGAGTATGTCACCACCTACCTTTCATTCTTATGGAAGTTTGCCTAAATTTAGTCTGTTCCTAAAAAGGGTTACCATTCTAATCCATCAAACTATCGTCCTATTGATTTAATTTTTTGTCTCTCTAAGGTTTTGAATCTATCCTCAACAAGAAGATTCTTAAACGTCTATCGCTTCACAACCTTATATCTGATCGCCAGTATGGGTTCCGTCAAGGCTGCTCTACTGGTGATCTTCTGGTTCTGAGTCTTGGTCATCCTCTTTTAGGTTTGATTTCCAAACTACCCTCCTATGGTTTCTATCCTTCTGTCTGTAACTTCATCTCAAGTTTCCTTTCTGACCGTTCTATGGTGCTGTGGTAGACAATCACTGTTCTTTTAAATCTATTAACAGTGGTGTTCCTCAGGGTTCTGTCCTGTCACCCACTCTCTTCCTATTATTCATTAATGATCTTCTAAACCAAACTTCTTGTCCTATCCACTCCTCCGCTGATAATACCACACTGCACTTTTCTATGTCTTAGACGTCCAACCCTTCAGGAAGTAAATAGTTCTCGCAGGAAAGACCTAGAACGCCTGACTTCTGAGTTCTCTAAAATTTCTGATTTGGCCAGAGCAGACTTAGTATTGTTCGATGCTTAAAAGACTAAATTCCTCCATCTATCAACCTTCTACTCAACCTTCCAAACATATATGCCCTCTTCTTCAATGACATTCAACTGTCACCCTCTTCTACAATGAACATCCTCGGTGTGTCTTTTACTTATAATCTAAACTGGAAACTCCACATCTCATATTTAGCTAAAATAGCTTCTATGAAGTTAGGTGTTCTGAGTTGTCTCTATCAGCTTTTTTCATCCCCCCATCTGTTAACTCTGTACATGGGCCTTATCTGTCCATGTACGGTGTATGCTTCACATGTAAAGGGGAGGGGGAGGGGGCGTTCCACTCATACCGCTCTTTTAGACAAGGTGGAATCAAAAGCTTTTCGTCTTATGAACTCCTCTCCTCTAACTGACTGTCTTCAGCATCTCTCTCATCGCCGTAATGCTGCATCTCTTGCTATCTTTTGTTGTTATTTTCGTGCCAACTGCTCTTCTGATCTTGTTAACTGCATGCCTCCCCCCCTCCCGTTCCTCGTTACGCAAGACATTTTCTTTCTCTCACCCCTATTCTGTCCACCTCTCTAATGCAAGAGTTAACCAGTATTCTCAATTATTCATCCCTTTCTCTGGTAAACTCAGGAACTCACTTCCAGTTTCTGTATTTTCTCCTTTCTTTGACTTGAACTCTTTCTGAAGGGAGGTTTCATCACATTTATCCTGTAATTTTTGACGACAGGCACCTCAGTGAACCTTTTTTTATTATATTTTTGTCGCTCTTGGCCGGTGCCCCTCCTACATAAAAAAACAAAAATACTTCAGGCCTTTTGTTTCACTCTAGATTACTTTTTAATTGCTTATTTAAACTGATTTACATATAAATATGAAGAATAAACGAAAAAAATAAGTAAAACCCCCAAAAAACCCTATAAACTGACTCAATCCCAAAAATACAAATACAGCCGAGTACAAATAAATACACTGCCACTGACCTCGCGGGCGTCAGTCACGTGATGCGCGAAGCAAGTGATGAGTGGGCGTGCCTGGCGTGCTGAGTGAGACGTGTGTAGCCCACCTGCTGGTCACGATGAGTCAGATTACCCGTTGCTGCGGCAGGAGGAAGAGAAGGAGAAGGATGAGGTCATGAGATAAGGAATGCATGTGGCCACGTAGGGCAAATTCAAAGCGTGAAATATAAGGTCTGGTGAAATATCAGTTAGTGCGCAAGATAAATTCATATATACGGATAAATAGATAGACATATAGATAGGTAAATACATTTCTTTCTTTCTTTCTTTTTAGGGTAAGACAATTATCGGGCCTTTTTCTAAGACAGTTTTTTTTTTTTTTTTTCCCTTGGTCTACCTCCCTTCTGCACGAAAATTTACCTATCTACATAATACTTTACCAACAATCCCGTACGGGGTGGCTCAGCCAAGGCACCACACACCCACACATCATTCACACTCTTAGCCTAGTCGGTCCCCGCTGGAAGAAGACAGTCTGGTGAACCACCGTACTGCAACCCAGGAACTTAGAAATAGATAAATAAGATAAAAAGTACAAAGAATATACAAAAATTCGTACAGCTGTTTATAGTAAGACAACACAGAAAGCCAGTAATTGCTCACAAAACACGAAATCGTGGCTTCTTAATCAACTCAAGTATAAATCCACAGCCTTGAGCTATATAAGGCTCGCCACACCCTCCCGACACTCAGAAGCACACCATAACACACCAAGCAACACAACCAACACCACCACCCATCTGATACTAATAATAGCATAATATACCACACCAAGCACCACACAGACCATTCACACCACTTAACACACTGATACAAGCACGCCACACCACACTAAGCAACACAACCTTCGCCGCACTCATCTGACAATTCATACAAAGCACAACACGACAATCCAAGCAACTCGACTTTTACCACACCCATGCAGCACCCAAATACAAGAACAAAACACTTAAATAAGTAACATAGAGCCTTCACCATCACCACCACCATCATTACCACCACCTGTAATAGCAACAACAAAGAACTCGATGATGAAGGAGACCAATCCATCGAGAGTGGCTGGAGGCATGAGGCAGGTAACTAACACCTCAAAATCAAGCCAAGGTCAACTCTTTTCAATCTTCACACCTGTCTGAGCTGGAGGAGAAATACTGCAGGTTACGCAGATAGGAAAGAGAATAGACTGATTCAATGCACATAAATAACAACGTGAGGTCATATAGATAGCTGAAGGAGAAAAATCTTGCAGCTTACCCAGACAGAAAACGTGAAAGATTGACTGATCGATTTAACGCACAGAAACAGCAAAGTGAGTTCACAGCTGAAGGAGAAATACTGCTACTCACTCAGACAGGAAATATAAAGTATTGATTTAATACAAAGGAGTAACAGCCTGAATGAGAACTACAACACCTTACCCTGATAAGAAACAGAATAGATTGATTTGATACGCAGAGACAGCAACATAATAACATACAGAGCTGCAGATACCTGAGGTGAGAAGTACAACAAATTACTCAGATGAAAAACATAATAGAGTGATTAATTTAATGCACAAAGAAAGCAGTATCATGTCATACAGAAATGCAGATAGCTCAAGGAAAAATACAGCAAATTACTCAGATAAAAAAAAAACAAACATTAGATTGATTGACTTAAGAGAAAAATAAAAACTTGAGATCATACAGAGCTGAACATATAAAAGATGATATCAGACAACAGAAACAAATAACTTTTAGACTGTTCTGACTAATGAAGTGCAATGAAGTAATAGTGCAAGTTTAGAGAGCAAAAATTCAAAAGATTGCATTGACTGGAGAAGAAATTATGAACTATACAGATAAGTTCTCTCTCTCTCTCTCTCTCTCTCTCTCTCTCTCTCTCTCTCTCTCTCTCTCTCTCTCTCTCTCTCTCTCTCTGGCGATAACGAATCGAAATGAAGCAAAAAAAAAAAAAAAAAAAACAACACGAAACAGGAAATAGAAATATGGAAGAGAAAACAAAATACTGAAAGATGAAATAACAGAAATGCAATTCGATGTTCAGTATAAAAACACGTTTAATTTCAAGTCCAAACGTAAAAGAAAACATAAGTAAAATAAAACAGGAAATGGAAACGTAAAAGACGAGGAGGAGGAAGCAATATTGAAGCACGAAGGTGAATCAATTTCCGGAAAGAGGAAGTAGAGCAGTAAAAACTAATAATTACAAGTAATTTATATATAAAAAAAGAAGTAAGAGAGAGAGAGAGAGAGAGAGAGAGAGAGAGAGAGAGAGAGAGAGAGAGAGAGAGAGAGAGAGAGAGAGAGAGAGAGAGAGAGAGAGAGAGAGAGAGACGGAAAAGGGAAAACCCCCAGAAAAAAAAAATGGTTCAAGGAAATGTCTCAATATTGTAAAGATGTTTATTCCATTAAGAAGGTTTTGGTTGAGAATGTAAAGAAAAGAGGCGAAGAAAGTGTTTTGACTGGAAGGGTGACGGTGATGAACAGAGAGAGAGAGAGAGAGAGAGAGAGAGAGAGAGAGAGAGAGAGAGAGAGAGAGAGAGAGAGAGAGAGAGAGAGAGAGAGAGCGCACATAAACAGGCAGATAGTTCCAGATTTTACCGGTCAGAGATGAAAGTAAAGGTTTTAGTAAAAAAAAAAAAAAGAACAGAAAGAAAAAAACAACAACAACAGAGACTGAGAGGGAATTGGACAAAAGGATGAACAGAATAGTAACAATGATAAAGGACGGAAATAAGACATGTAAAATATAATGAAGAAAAAAATAATGTCAAGTTAGATTGGAATTAAGTTTGAAATGTCTGTCATTGAAACTTTACAAGGAAGAATGCACGGTGTCATTACCTCCATTAGTTATGCCTCTATTATCCATCTCTCTCTCTCTCTCTCTCTCTCTCTCTCTCTCTCTCTCTCTCTCTCTCTCTCTCTGTCTGTCTTCCTATTTCCTCTTGCCCTTTCGTCCATTTTCTCATCACGGAAGGAATAATAGAAAGACTAGATGAAAGAAAACGGTGAGGGAGAGTAAAAGGCAAAACAGAAGAAGAAGAAGAAGAAGAAGAAGAAGAAGAAGAAGAAGAAGAAGAAGAAGAAGAAAATACAGTCACGTTCTACGATCATAATCTCATAAACAACCCAAAATATATAACTTTTTCTGTAGGCAGTGACGAACCAAGAGAGAGAGAGAGAGAGAGAGAGAGAGAGAGAGAGAGAGAGAGAGAGAGAGAGAGAGAGAGAGAGAGAGAGAGAGAGAGAGATTTACATTTTTATAGCTAGTAGTATTACAGTTTCCTCCTTTATTCATGTCTCATTACTTGTGAGTGGCTGCAGCTGCTTTGAGAGACGAAGGTGAGGTAATACTTATGTTCATTATGTATTTATTTATATTACTGTGAGGTTGTCACATTATTACGTGCTTTCTCTGGTAAGTCCCAATATGTTTCCACCGCACCTCTCTCTCTCTCTCTCTCTCTCTCTCTCTCTCTCTCTCTCTCTCTCTCTCTCTCTCTCTCTCTCTCTTTCTCTCTCTCTCTTTCTGCATCGTCACGTGATCACCTATCTGTAGTTTCTCTTGTGGTCATAATAATACTATAATATTTTGGTTTCTAGTCGACCTGGTCTAGTCGACGATACGCAATCAGCCATCCCATTTTACATTGTGTAAGTTCACGTCTCATTTCTCAAATATTGTGTTGATTTTTATTGATATGTTTTGATTTGTACCTGTGTTGTTCTCCATTTTTCCTTTTCTTGTTTTCAGGCCACTAGTGACAGGATGAGGTATGGCAAAGTTTGGTGTGAATATACATGTTGTGATTCGATAAGGGAAAACAAATTCAACTTTAAAAACCTTACATCACAACCAAACTCAAATAACCAAACATTAAAAAGAATTCATAGATCGCAACCAGTAATGACGTGTGTACGAAAAGCAAAATATGAAACCCAAGAGTCACACAAAGGAAACACAAAGGAAACACAAAAGACACGCAACAATACCCGCACTAAGAGCTCTCTTCCTCTTTATATGAAGTATGTTACTTTGTATTTCCATAAGGTTATTAATTGACGTGTTTTGTTTGGCTTACTGGGTTTATGTTTCGTGTGAGGAAAGAGAGGTGAGTAGAGAACAAATGGGATTATTCCAATTACTAACATTACTACAGTTTCTAAAGTTACTGCTTGTTCTTTTTTCTACTACTACTACTACTACTACTACTACAACTACTTCTACTACTAGTACTACTACTACTGTTACTAGTAGTAGTAGTAGTAGTAGTAGTAGTAGTGGTAGTAGTAGTAGTAGCAGTAGTAGTAGTAGTAGTAGTAAAAGTAGTAGTAGTAGTAGTAGTAGAGGTGTTAGTAGTAGCAGTAGTAGTAGTAGTAGTAGTAGTAGTAGTAGTAGTAGTAGTGGTGGTGGTGGTGGTGGTGGTATTATTATTATTATTGTTATTATTATTATTATTATTATTATTATTATTATTATTATTATTATTAGTAGTAGTAGTAGTAGTAGTAGTAGTAGTAGTAGTAGTAGTAGTAGTAGTAGTGGTGGTGGTGGTGGTGGTGGTGGTGGTGGTAGTGGTGGTGGTGCTAGTAGCATAAGTAGAAGAAGCAGTAACATTGCTACCTTGTATTAGTAAATGTTGTAGTGGTAGTTACCGCAATAATCTTATTTGTTCTCCACTCACAACTCTTTCCCCACAGGAAAAAAAAAAACAGATAACCCAGTTAACCAAACAAATCACGTCACCTACTACTACTACTACTACTACTACTACTACTACTACTACTACTACTTTATGTAGGAGAGACATCGGCCAAGGACAACAAAAATCCAATAAAAAAAGGTCGAAAGCGGTAGTCAAAAATTGAAGGATAAGTGTCTTGAAACCTCCCTCTTGAAGGAATTCAAGTCCTAGGAAGGTGGAAATACAGAAGCAGGCAGGGAGTTCCAGAGTTTACCAGAAAAAAAGGATGAATGATTGAGAATTCTGGTTAACTCTTGTATTAGAGAGGTGGACAGAATGGGGATGAAAGAAGAAAGTCTTGTGCAGCGAGGCCGTGGGATGAGGGGAGGCATGCAGTTAGCAAGATCAGAAGAGCAGTTAGCATGAAAATAGCGTTAGTAGATAGCAAGAGATGCAACATTGCGGCGATGAAAGAGAGGCTGAAGACAGACCGTTAGAGGAGAGCAGTTAATGAGACGAAAAACTTTTGATTCCACCCTGTCTAGAAGAGCGGTATGAGTGGAATCCTCCAAAACATGGGAAGCATACTCCATACATGGACAGATAAGGCCTCTATACAGAGTTAGCAGCTGGAAGGGTGAGAAAAACTGGAGACGTCTCAGAACACCTAACTTCATAGAAACTGTTTTAGCTAGAGATGAGATGTGAAGTTTCCAGTTTAGATTATAAGTAAAGGACAGACCGAGTATGTTCAGTGTATAAGAGGGGGACAGTTGAATGCCATTGAAGAAGGTTTAGGTCGAGAAATAGAGTGAGGAATGTACGCCTCCATGCCAGAGACTATCACCTCTGTTATGCGCTCGGCACACAGAGATGGGTCTCTGACACGGAAGCAGTATTTCATTCCAAGGAAAATCAGCGAAATACTTCCTCAGGTCCTCCCAACTGGCAAAGGCAAAACGCCAGAGGCACCATTGTTGTTTTTAAAATATATCAATGACTTGGATTGTGGAATTAGAAGTGGTTAGTAAATTTGCGGATGACACAAAGGTAGATTAATTAGATCAGAATCAAATGCCATCTCCTTGCAGGCAGATTTAGATAGGATGAATGGATGGACGGACAGATGGCAAATGCAGTTAAATATCAACAAATACAAAGTACTTCGCGTAGGTAGAGGAAACCCACACAGTAGGTACACATTAAACAACGAAACTCTGGTAGGTACAGGGTACGAAAAATATTTATGAGTTATAGTTAGCTCTAAACTCTGTCTAGGAAAGCAATGCACAGAGGCCAGAAACAGGGAAAATCGGGTATTAAGATTAATTTTTAGGAGTGTTAAAAGTAGAAGGCCCGAAGTAATATTAAAGTTATACTTGGCGCTGGTCAGACCTCATCTAGACTACGCTGTGCAGTTCTGGTCCCCACATTACAGGAAAGATATAGGTCTATTACAATCAGTACAAAGCAGAATGACTAAAAGGATACAGGGGATGAGGAGTATTCCTTACGAGGCGAGATTGAAGCTGTTAAATTTACATTCAGGGGACCTGATAGAAGTCTTTAAGTGGTATAAGGATTATAACAAGGGGGACGTAAGCAAAATTCTTAGGATCAGCAACCAGGACAAAACAAGAAATAACGGGTTCAAGCATGAAAAAATTAGGTTTAAGAAAGAGATAGGACGGAATTGGTAGATAGAGTGGTAGATGAGTGGAACGGACTCAGTAATCATGTTGTTAGTGCTAGGACATTAGGGAGCTTTAAGAGAAGATTAGACAGGTCTATGGATGGGGATGATAGGTGGAAATATTTCATACAGGGACTGTCACGTGTAAGCCTGGTCGCTTCTTGCAGCTTCCCTTATTTCTTATGTTCTTATGTTTTTACTACTATTACTGCTACTGTTACTACTACTACTACTACTACTACTACTACTACTACTACTACTACTACTAGTAGTAGTAGTAGTGGTGGTGGTAGTAGCAGTAGTAGTAGTAGTAGTAGTAGTAGTAGTAGTAGTGCTATTGCTGTTGCTACTGCTGCTGCTGCTGTTACTATTTCTACTACTACTACTACTACTACTACTACTACTACTACTACTACTACTACTACTACTACTGTTGCTGCTGCTGCTGCTGGTGGTGCTGCTGCTCCTGCTATTGGTACTACTGCTACTGCTGCTGTTGCTGCTGCTGCTGCTACTACTGCAACTAATACTACTGCTACTGTTACTACTACTACTACTATATTACTAGAAATTGTAGTAATAGCAGTAGTAGTAGTAGTAGTAGAATTAACGACAGCAACAAAAGCAGCAACAGCATCAACCCCCCCCCTCCCACCGAAAAAAAAAAAAATAATAATAATAATAATAATACCACCACCATCAGCACCCTCACCAACAGTAACGAGAACAGAAAACAAGACCGTCCCCGCAACAAACAGCAAACGAGCAACACACCAACTCCTCCCTCACACCCCCCCCTACGCATCAGGTTTGACCACCGGACACTAAGAGAGGAGTTACTCAACCAATAGAGAGGAGCCGTGTTACACTCCTACACTCCCCCACACACGATAAAAGGCCACTGGACGCACCCCGTGAACTCGCCTCCAACACGAGAAACAAGGAGACAAAGTAAATCAGTACATATGAAGAAAGTGGAGCGGCGACTTTCGTGTATTGAAGATTTGATTCGGTTCCTGTCATAACGAGGGAGTGGTTGCGTTTTATGTACCGCTAGGAGTAAAATGAGGTGGATCTTAGGAATGCAACAAGCTACTGGCAATATTGCGTGCAGGCCTCAGGGGAAGGCGGAGGGAGTATGTGTAGGGGGGCAGGGTGTGAGAGGAGGGGCTATTGATACATTTATCAGTGTTCACTTCAATGCTTACAGTTTCAGGCTTTAGGAGTAAGATAGCGTTGTATTTCTAGATGGATCGATAACAGAATTACAAAAAAGACTAGGTGAAGAAAAAGAAAACCAACTAAGGATCCGAGTCAAGAAGAAAAAAAGAAGAAAAAATGATGATGATGATGATGGTAATGAAGAAAAAGCTGATCAAAAATAAGAACAAGAACAAGAACAAAAACGAGAACAAGATCTAGAATAACAGCAGTAGCAGCAGCAGCAGCAGCAGCAGCAGCAGCAGCAGCAGCAGCACCAACAGCAGCAACAACAAGACATGACTAAAGGCGTCTTCTATTTACCGTGATCCGATTCAGATCACTGATCTGGCCGCGCGGCTCGTGTTCTATTTACAGCTTGATCTGGATTCATCCTGAGTGATCTGGGTGATCTGGGTCGTAGAGGAGGGCCTGCACGCAGGGAAGTCCCCGCACACTATACGCATGCGCGAGCAGTCTCGCCACGTGATTGGCCGCCACCTTCTCATCAGCTAACCTAACCCTAACCTAATCTAACCTAACCTAACCTAACCTAATCTAATCTAACCTAACCTAACCTTAACCTAACTACCTTGTACCAAATTACTAGATATGGTCTCTTATTTATTATAACACATTATTTCGGCTAGGTTAGGTAAGGTTAGGTTTAAGTTAGTCAGGTTAGGTTTGGTTAGTTAGGTTAGATTTGGTTAGGTTTGGTAAGGTTAGGTTAGTTCGGTTAGGTTATGTTTCGTTAAGTTAGCTGAAGAGAAGGTGGCGGCCATTCAAGAGGCTAGACTTCTCGCACCAATTACAAGGCGAGACTGCTCGCAGATGCGCAAAATGTGCTGGGACACACACACACACACACACACACACACACACACACACACACACACACACACACACACACACACAGAACTTCATTTAAAGAAATAGCAACGTGGTCTACCCACAATCTTTAATCTACTACTTTCCTTCAATTTCCTTTCTTTTACTTCTTTCCAAACTCTTCAATATTTTCAATCTTTCTACAAGCAAAGAAAGAAAAGAAAAAGAAAGTGCTGGGACTCTCCTGGTTGCAGGCCCTCCAGTCCGGAGATGGGTTATGGCAGACGACACTTGCTGAAGCTGCTGGCGGCGGCCATATTAGCGGCTGAGCAACCTCTACTGTGGACTTATTTAGGGGAATACACAGCAAGAAAACGGCTGATACGTCTGAAGAACAATATGAATGACAATAAATCGTTGCAGAATATTACTGTGGGCACAGAATGTGAATAGTGGTGGTGACAGATGCCAGAAACAAGGGAGATATTACAAGCCACACCAAGCCTTGGTTTATTGGCTTCTGATTGTAATTACTTGGCTATTAACGGCTCTGCCAACGACTACATGATGAGGCAAAGGAAAATAATACCTGTTCAGTCGAAAATAATACATCTCTACTGTGGAAGTGACTTAGTAATGGTGTCAACAGTATCAGCACGCAGGCCAGGATAGCCTCACCTTACTTCCGAATATTTTCTCATTTTACCATTCTGTACTCCACCCCAGCGAATACTTCCAGCATGTTGTGTGTGAGGAGAGCCTTGTGTGAAACTTTACTATACAATGTTCACGGCCAGGCACGGAACCCAGTCTCGTGCTGTCTGGGTAGACATGTGGCTGGGACTCACTGGTGGCCTTCTCAGCCAGGGTTTGAAAAAACACGGGAAAAAAAAAAAAAAAAAAAAAAAAAAAAAAAAAAAAAAAAAAAAAATATATATATATATATATATATATATATATATATATATATATATATATATATATATATATATATATATATATATATATATATATATATATATATATATATATATATAAATAAAATAAAAATGAATAAATAAGTAAAATAAATAAAAATAAAAAGTAATCTAACGTGAAATAAAAGGTTTGAAGTGTTTTTTTTCTTTTTTATGTAGGAGGGGGACTGGCCAAGAGCAACAAAAATATAATAATAAAAAAAAAGCCCCACTGAAGTGCCAGTCCCCGAACAGAGCCGATAGCGATAGTCAGAAATTACAGGATAAGTGTCTTGAAACCTCCCTCTTGAAAGAATTCAAGTCATAGGAAGTGGAAATACAGAATCAGGCAGGGAGTTCCACAGTTTACCAGAAAAAGGGATGAATGACTGAGAATACTTGTTAACTCTTGAATTAGAGAGTTGGACAGAATAGGGATGAGAGAAAGGAGAAAGTCGTGTGCAGCGAGGCAGTGGGAGGAGGGGAGACATGCAGTTAGCAAGATCAGAAGAGCAGTTGGCATGAAAATAGCGTTAGAAGATAGCAAGAGATGCAACAATGAGAAGATGAGAGAAAGGCTGGAGACGGTCAGTTAGAGGAGAGGAGTTGATGAGACGAAAAACTTTTGATTCCACCCTGTCCAAAAGAGCGGTGTGAGTGGAACCCCCCTGTACAGAGTTAGCGGTTGGAGGGTGGGGGGGGTGTTAGAAAAACTGGTATAGACGACTCAGAACACCTAACTTCACAGTAACTGTTTTAACTTGAGATGAAATGTGAAGTTTCCAGATTAGATTATAAGTAAAGGACAGACCGAGGATGTTCAGTGTAGATGAAGGGGACAGTTGAGTGTCACTGAAGAAGAGGGGATAGTTGCCTGGAAGATTGTGTCGAGTTGATAGACGGAGGAATTGAGTTTTTGAGGCATTGAACAATACTAAGTTTGCTCTGCCCCAATCAGAATTTTTAGAGAGATTAGAAGTCAGGCGTTCTGTGGCTTCCCTGCAATAACTGTTTACTTCCTGAAGGGTTGGACGTCTATGAAAAGACATGGAAAAGTACAGTGTGGTATCATCAGCGTAGGAGTGGATAGGACAAGAAGTTTGGATTAGAAGATCATTGATGAATAATAGGAAGAGAGCAGGTGGCAGGACAAAATCCAGAGGAATACCACTGTTAATAGATTTAGAAGAACAGTGACCGTCTACCACAGCAGCAAAAGAAAGGTCAGAAAAGAAACTTAAGATGAAGTTAGAGAGAGTAGAATAGAAGCCGTAGGAGGGTAGTTTGGAAATCAAAGCTTTGTGCCAAACTCTATGAAAAGCTTTTGACATGTCCAAGGCAACAACAAAGGTTTCACCAAAATCCCTAAGAGAGGATGACCAAGACTCAGTAAGGAAAAGTAGATCACCAGTAGAGCAGCCTTGACGGAACCCTTACTGGCGATCAGATAGAAGATTGTGAAGCGATAGATGTTTAAGAATCTTCCTGTTGAGGATAGATTAAAAAACTTTAGATAGGCAGGAAATTAAAGCAATAGGAGTGTAGTTTGAGGGACTAGAATGGTCACCATTTTTAGGAACAAGCTGAGATGGGGAAACTTTCAGCAAGAAGGAAAGGTAGCAGTTAATAGACAAAGTTGAAAGAGTTTGACTAAGCAAGATGCAAGCACGGAGGTATAGATTCGGAGAACAATAGGAGGGACCCCATCAAGTCCATAAGCCCTCCGAGGGTTTAGGCCAGCGAGGGCATGGAAAACATCACTGTGAAAGATCTTAATGGGTAGCATGAAGTAGTTAGAGAGTGGAGGAGAGGGAGGAACAAGCCCTGAATCATCCAAGGTAGGGTTTTTAGCAAAGATTTGAGCGAAGAGTTCAGCTTTAGAAATAGATAAGCTTGTACTGTTATTGTTCAGTTTGAAATAAAGGAGAGAAAGATGAAGAAACAAAGTTATTGGAGATTTTTTTGGCTAGGTGCACAAATCACAAAGGGAGTTAGATCTTAAAAGATTTCGACACTTTCTATTTATGAAGAACAGACACTTGTTTAGGTCATGCTGATACAGGTTGGTCTGGTTGGAGAACGACTGTGTTAATTTGTACTGTACAAGAAATGAACGGGTCTGGCTTGACTACTTTTACATTTTTTTTATGTATATGTACACATACAGAATTTATTTATCAATATGATATTGAACTAAATTTTGATATGTAAAATATTTTTAATAAAATGAACCAACTTAGGCTGTTTTTTTTTTGGGTGGGGGGCTACTTTTTTTAATGTCAACACTGTTCCCGGCCCAAATTCCTCAGGAAATGTACGGTAGGCTGTGGTCCTCGCTGACACTTCCTTAGAGCACAGTGGCGAGCATCAACAGTCTGCCGCTTGTGACAGCTGGGCAGCGACTTGTTTGTCTTGTTATTGTTTTGATCAGTAATGGCCCCCAACGAATTCAGATCAGATCCAGATCCAGATCAATGATGCAGAGGTGATCAGTGTTGTAGACAGAAGACGCCTTAAGATGCAATATGCACAATAACTTGATGGCAAAACACACACACACACACACACATACACACACACACACACACACACACACACACACACACACACACACACACACACACACACACACACACACACACGCACGCACGCACGCACGCACGCACGCACACACACACACACACACACACACACACACACACACACACACACACACACACACACACACACACACACACACACACACACACACACACACACACACACATGCACACGTACAATCATAATCAAGAACAGGTAAAACAAGAACCTTAAGATATAGAGAAAGTCAGTAAATTCCTACAGAAGTACAAACACTTGACAAATATAACTGGGATTAAAGCAGAGAAGAAGGGAGAGAGGAGCTGTCACAAGAGATTGTCAACTACGAGGTGGGAAACACAGGTGGGAAAGGACAGTCTTACTAATCCAACACATAATTTTGAGCTAATATTGCCAGGGATGCGAGGTGGAAGAATAAGCGTGTGTATAGTATAGACAGTCTCACTAGCCCAACACGTAATCTAAAGTTGGTGCTGCCATGGATGCGATGCTGGTTAACATAATCGTGTACTTAGACAGTCTTATTAACCCAACACGTAATCTTAAGCTAGTATTGCCGAAAATCAGAGGTACAAAAAACAGATGTGCATATGGACAGTCTTATTAACCCAAGACGTAGCCTTAAGCTAATATTGCCAGGGACAAGAGATGGAAGACATAGGCGTACATGTAGACAGTCTTACAAACCCAACACGTAATCTTAAGCCAGCGTTGCCAGGAAGTCAGTAAGCCACATGCAGTCTCGCCCACCTGAACTTTAACGACGGTCCCATAAATAAAAGTAAATAAGTGAATACATAATAATAAGTAACAGAAAATTATGTTACATATGGGAAAAGTGTTTTGTAAGGAGCAGGTGAGTTATTAAAGGAGAGCTCACCTGCGCATATGCTCCACACATCTGTTTGTCTTTTGTCACCTGTTGCTGTTGCTCAGGTGGGCTGTGTGCGTCTTGGTATGAGGAATGTGTGTGTTTCTCTGTCCGTCAGTCTGTCTGCCTTCCTCTCTCTCTCTCTCTCTCTCTCTCTCTCTCTCTCTCTCTCTCTCTCTCTCTCTCTCTCTCTCTCTCTCTCTCTCTCTCTCTCTCTCTCTCTGTGTGTGTGTGTGTGTGTGTGTGTGTGTGTGTGTGTGTGTGTGTGTGTGTGTGTGTGTGTGTGTGTGTGTGTGTGTCCCAGAAAGAGAGAGAGAGAGAGAGAGAGAGAGAGAGAGAGAGAGAGAGAGAGAGAGAGAGAGAGAGAGAGAGAGAGAGAGAGAGAGAGAGAGAGAGAGAGAGAGAGAGAGAGAGAGAGAGAGAGAGAGAGAGAGAGAGAGAGAGATCACACATCATAATAATTCAAGACTTCTTAAAAAGACGAATATCAGGAGACCTTTCACACTGAACCTTGACACAGAGTCGGTGAATAAGTCTTATCATTATACTGGACTTTTTTTTCTCTCTACTTTCTGTTACCTGGCAGTTCTTGGTCAGCTTCGGTAAAAAAATTACATCACAGAAGACTTGGAATGTTCGTTTCTCTAAATGTTCCAGCGTCTCATTTCGCTTGTACTGTTAACTCTCTGACTGCTGTGTGGCACATCCCTTCTTAATCTTCAACTATTCTAACACATGTTCTCTTATTCTACAGCCATGTTCGATAATCATTTTGGCAGGAAACTGGTATGTATGATCTATTTTGAATTATTATTATTTTTTTTTTAATTGATACTTCAAAAGATTTCACACATTGTTCTTAGTGTCGAGCAGTGTTGCATATCACAGTGAAAGGCTTAACAAGTTCTAGTGTAGTGGAAACTATTGAGGTTTTCATGACATAAGAGAGTAAGAAGATAAGGGGAAACAACTAGAAACCGTCATGCCTACACGTGGTAACCCCTCTATAAAACATGCCTACCTTTTTTCAGCATACCACTCACATCCATCTTGAATATAACTTTATCAACCTTGGAAATCAAAATAAGAAATATCCATGGGAACCTGCCTAGTCATCTCTGTGGCCTTTGAAAATAGTTCTTATAAGAGAAATAAAATAAGTATCTAAGAATGAACCGTATTCCTAAACCCTTTACGCTCTCATAAGGACAGTATTTCACAGGCTTACACATTCACGGGTAATACTGAAGAGCGACTGACTGACCCGTCGCAGCGCCCACCACTAAACATGATCGCTAATCCTGCGCGGGAACTGAAAAAAAGGTTGAAATTCCACGTCACGATAAAATGTCGAAGCATTAAATTTTCTCTCAACTACTTCCTCTAATATTGTATATATTGTCTGTCAGTACCTGTATGCCATACGTGTCACTTAATTAACGCTGGTTCCTTCACCTTCTATATTTCCAGGAATTCGGACAATGAGCCATTGTGACGTTACACGGAGGTCATATGGCTGCGGATAGGAGTACGAGGAAGCGCTGTCTCTCCTGCTGAGAAACTACTGCGAGCTTTATGACGTAACTCAAATATTGTTTACTACAGAGGATGAGGATGAAGAGGAAAAGAACAGAAATGAGAGAGAGAGAGAGAGAGAGAGAGAGGGGGGGGGGATGAGTTAATAGCCACAAAGAGTCAAGGGGAAGGCAGTGAAGGAAGAGAAAGGAGAGGAAGGAGAGATAATAATGAGACGAGGAATGAGAGGAAACAAGAAGGAAGGGAGTGGACGAGAGAGAAGGGAAGAGCAATGAATACAAATAAACATGAGGGAAGAAACATGTGAACATAAAAGAACACATAAGAACATAAGGCGAGAAGCATCAGAACATACGATAAGACAAGAGCAATACAGATAACAAAGGAACACAAGAGAATACCCAAGAACATAAAGGACACAAGAATACAATAGAAAGCATAAGAACATATGGATAGTAGGAAGATGAACGGTACTAAACCCCAAACCTTTGATTTTTTTTTCTCCTAACAATGACAGCACAACTTCCTTCACAAGCTGATCTCATTAAGCCTTATAATGCACCAGGAAGAAAAATGTATAATAATATCAAGCCTAAATATGATACATGTTATCAGGAAGGCTACAGACATACTCAATATTAGAAAGCATATGTGTATTATTCTATATTGCGCTACACTGCTTTAGTGACACGTCCTGAATCCACGGGCCTCGGTTCGAATCCAAGCTGGGGCAGATGGTGTACAACACATCACACTCTCCTCTCCACTGCACCATATCTTCATCCTTCCTTCATGTCGATAAATGGGTACCTGGGAAAATTTATTCTTTTTTGTAATAATCTTTGTCTTCCTTCTCGTCTTCTCTCCTCTTCTTTCTCATCATTATTCCTTTCCTCCTCCTCGTCCTTCTCCTCTCTTCCTTCTTATTATTATTCTTGTCATCTTCCTTGTCCATCTTTTCTTTTCCTCTTTATCATCGTCTTTTTTTTTTATCCTTGTCATACTTTTCTTCTTCTTTAGCATCATCCTTGTCTTCTTCCTCTTCCTCCTTCCCTCTCCTCTTTCACTTTATTATCATTATCCTTGACCTATTCCTTGTCCTTTTTTTCCTCCTTAGCATCAAATTTGTATTCTTTCTCTTCCATCTCTCTCTCTTCTCTCTCCTTGTCATCTTTCTCGTCTTCTTCCTTGCCATCTTCCTGGTCCCACTCGTCCCACTTCCCTTTGCCGCTGAACCCAGGTAAACCCGCACGTCTCTGGCTCAGCCCTTAGTTCGGCGCGACATGGACACAGTTACAGCCTTGAAGATCCCGGCCAGCAGGCGCCCGAAGGTTCCCTCCCGCCTTGCACATGGCGAGTGGCCGAGAAGCACCCCTGGATACACGGCGGACGATGGGTGCGACGGAATGACTGTCGATCCCTCCGCTGACAACATGACCCAGACAGAACCAAACTCTTTTCCTCCGTCTCTCTCGACGCTCTTGTAATTCTAATGATTTATTTATTCTAACCCATTCACTGCTGGACATTTTTTTTTCCTTAATCACTTGCAACTTTTTAAGGCATATTTTTTTTTCTGCTATAGTTTTTTTTTTTATTTAATTTTATTTATTTTTTTCTGTGACGTCAAGTAAATGATCATCAGTGTCCTGAATGACCATTGCAGTTTAAAAAAGGAACGCCATATGATCCCAGGGACATTCCCTTTCGTTGTCGTCTCAGATCAGCCTTTCCCTCACTTTTATATGGTTTTGGTCTTTTATAAGACCTATTTTCAAAGACTACAGAGATGATTAGTCGGGTATATGTGTGTGTTATGTTTGCCGATAACAATATGACCCAGACGGAACTCTTTCCCTCTCCCTCCCTGGACGCTCTTCTGCTTCATCTTCTCGTGAATCCATCTTAAAAAGCGAGAGCTGTATGACATTATTGACATTCCCTTTCTTTGTGGCATCAAGTCACTAACTCTTTGACTAATAATCTTGTGGGGTCATTTTATGACATGAACACACACACACACACACACACACACACACACACACACACACACACACACACACACACACACACACACACACACACACACACACACACATGTACTACACTGCAATTAAGACAACTGCATAAATACACACATAAATAAACACACGCACACACACACGTGGATATGCAGCAAGAAATACACAAGTGTAGCTCAGACCGTGTATGCTTTAACACATTTATAAATATACTCAAATAGACACATGAAGCTATCAGCCCACGCTCGCACGCGTGCGCCCTTACACACACACACACACACACACACACACACACACACACACACACACACACACACACACACACACACACACACACACACATGCGCGCGCACGCGCGTAACCTGATTACTGAATACATTTCAATTATTTATCACCCAGGAGGAGGAGGAGGAGGAGGAAGAGAAGAAGGAAGACGAGGCAGAGAAAGAGGAGAAGGAGGAGGAGGAAGAGGCGGAGGAGGAATAAAAGAAAGAAAAGGAAGAAGAGGACGATGACAACGACTGATTGTGATAAAGGTGATGTTGACGATAATGACAATGCTGATAACGAATAAGAAGGAAGAAGAGGAGGAAGAGGAGAAGCAGAAGAAGGAGAGGAAGGAGGAAAAGAAAATCGCAGTATACAAATAAAGTCACAAAATTCATACAGGAATACACAAAAATAATGCCTTCATTACTAAGAGCAACATTAATCTTTCACACCTAGCAGTCAGGAGGACACAGGAACACTCACGCACCTTCACTGCCTCTCTTTGTCCACACCCACGCTTCTCTTCATAACCGCTGAGTCCCTGACGGTGATGAAACAAGAAAGGAATGTAGAAGGATTACACAACGGACGTACTTGTACAGAAGATACCGTAAGGATTGAAAGAAGCAATCAAAGGTCACTGGAATGAACAATGAAATAAGATCTGAAATAATGTACAGAAAAGAGAGAGAGAGAGAGAGAGAGAGAGAGAGAGAGAGAGAGAGAGAGAGAGAGAGAGAGAGAGAGAGAGAGAGAGAGAGAGAGAGAGAGAGAGAGAGAGAGAGAGAATAAAATACGTGAATTTGTGGAAGATGATTAGGATGTAAACTAGTAATTCCCCTAAGTAAATTATAAATTAAGTAACACCAAGATTAAAAGAAGCAACTCAATTCCACTAGAATGCTGAACAATTAACTGTGCTCTGAAATAATGTACAAAAGAAATAAACTGATAATTCGTGAAGAGAATTAAAACGAAAATTAGTACTTCTACTAAGTAAAACATAATATAAAGGAAATACACAACAACAAAATTAAAAGTAGCAATAAAATCTCATCAGAATTCTGAATAAACAACTGTGATCTGAAATAAAAGTACTGGAAAAAATAAAACAGTGAGGCAATCCTTTTAACTGCACTGTTTGGGGATTGGCTCCTTCGGCTGCCCTTTTTTTCATCCTATCTTGCTGCCCTTGTTCAGAGACCTCTTACATCAAAAAGGAAGATAATTAAAAGGACGAAAGCTAGTAATTCTCTTCGGTAGTCTCGCCCCAGAAAATTCCCCTCTCCCCCTCCCCCATTACGTCACGCCCAGACACGCCCCGTCACTCCCAGACACGTCACGCTCACTCCCCGGGAAACAATCCTTTTGCAAACACTGTGACGTGACCTTGAACTTTTTAAGCTTTTCACTGCAGATAATCATGTCATGCCACACCTGAAGAGCCACAGGCAGGTACTATCGCCGTAAGAAATTATGTGCTTATTAATGCCATGCATGTAACATATCAGAATCAGTATCAGGGTCAGTTATCAGGATGGCACAAGGGATAACGAGATCAAGTTTGATAAAGTTGATTTTAAAGAGAAATAAAAGGAAATCGATTCTTAAATAGAGCGACAAATTAATGGAATTGATTCAGTAATCATGTTGTTAGAGCCGAGTCATTACGGAGCTTTAAAAGATTAGACTAATTTATGGATAGAGATGACAGGCAGATATAGGCAGATATGTTTTATACAAGAACTGCCACGTGTAGGCACGATGGCTTCCTGCAGCCTCCTTTATTTATTTTCTTATTTCTATTATACTTACAGAAATGAAATTCACTGGACCTGATGGCAACACTTCCTGAGGCGCCTGCACGTAACGCGGAGTGAGTCAGCGGGAAAAATAGGGTCTTAAAAATGGGTGTTTTATGGATTTTACGGCCCCCGCCTCTCTGCTACAAGACACGCTAACCCCCGCCATTGTGGAGCCCCGGTGCTGATGGAAAAGTGGCGATGTCGTGATGACAACTCAGATTTTGGTCAAATATTCGGCAATTTATCCCAGCGGAGGAATTATTCAATTAATGACGAGGAAGTCAAAGAGCATTGTGTCTTAAGTAGTGTCTGGATAAATGAATAGAATTATTATCAACGGTGACAATCCAAATTCTAGTCAAATATTCTGTAACTTAGCCAAATGAGGAATTTCTCAATTAAATTAGAGGTCAGGAAGCAAAATGTCTTATGTAGTTTTTTTTTGTAGTTTTTTTATTTTTTTTATTAAGTAGAATTACTAGTGATGGCGATCAATATTTTCATGGAGTAGTGAATAACTGATGAGGAATTAATTAAGCTCGATAAGGTTATACAGCAAATTGTCCTACATAATATTTCCTGTATTCATACGGCACGAGTCAAATGAATAAAGCGATTTGTCAAAGTACTACAAAGTCATACACTGCAAGACGTTGTTAGTGATGTGTGATAAGAGAGCTTTAAAAAAGATTAGATAAATTCATGGATGAGAATTATAGAAGGAAATAGGTATGTATGTCTCATGCAGGGACTACCGAGTGTAAGTCTGATGGCTTCTTGCAGCTTCCCTTATTTTCTTGTCTCCTTATGTTCTAAAACCACTGCCTCCTCTTTACAATGGTAATGTATATCTGCTCTTTGCTTCACGCACCTTTCCTCCACGCAGTCTGTTAGGGAGGAGAAATCAATGAGAAGCTTAATGACTCTACACTGACAAAAAATGTATCTCAGAGTCTTTGCTTCACCTATATTTCCTACACACAGTCTACCAGGGAGGAGGAACCGATACAAGAAGTTTTTGATTCCAGACTGATAAAAAAAAAAAAAAAGCAATATACAGTGAGTAGGTGACGCTTTCTACCCAAAGTTTTTGACTTTAAACTGATGGAAAACAAAGATACAGTGAACAAGTGATACTTCCTACTAGAGTATTAACCGTATGACTATTGACTGTGGTCGGGTGGCGCCTCCCAGCACACAAACAGTCTGCTGCAAAGGAGGAATCGATGAAACGGGAAGATTTTAACTCCAGATTGATGGGAAACAAAGATACAGAGAATGACGCCTGCTCTTCGAGTACTGACCGTATGACTGTTGACCACAGCTATATTAAGGGCGGGTGGCGCCTCCCAGCACAGATTTCACTCCTATATTCCCACATTGTTTCATCAGTGACACTAAAAAAAAAAAAAAAAAAAAAGAGATAGGAGGATGACAGAAACATCGAGTACAAGCTCTCCATATACTCGAAATCGTGCAGCGTGTAAGTGTAAAAGTCACTCTAAACATTATCAAGACCTTCACCTGCGGGAACTGAGTGACCGCGGAGACAAGAGCGGCCGTATTACTCACATGAGGCCAAGGACGCGGCGCCTTACAGGGAGTGAGGTGGCTGTGGGTCTGGTTTATGTGTCAGCTTATGTACAATAGTAATTCTCTCGCTCTCTCTCTCTCTCTCTCTCTCTCTCTCTCTCTCTCTCTCTCTCTGTGTACACTCCAGACGCAATCTTACATCCTCCTCCTCCTCCTCCTTCTCCTCCTTATCTAGCCAAAGCCTCGCTGTTCACCTAAATCACCCAGTCACGTTATTGTACTTTCCCGGTGGTCGCTTACCTTTGTTTTCCCTCTCCTTGATCTCAGTGCAGTGTACCGCCGTGCCAGACTTGTGCATGACCTAACCTCCTATTCTTAAACCTCTTAAGATCTTACTGCTACTGTTTCCAAAGGCCACAGAGATGTCTGGTCTGATTCTTATGGTTATTTTCACTAGTGACGATGTACTCGTAAAATATTTGTTTAACCCATTCACTCCTATTTGGCACATTTGTCCCTAATCACTAACCACTCTGGGATATTATTTTTTTCTTGCTCTAAAGTCAACTTCAAACATTATACTGGCTAGAAATTTCAAAACTTTTTCATCTCTATCTTTCTTCAGTGTTTATAAAGATTTCATACCTTGCTGTTAGTGGTGCGAAAGATTGAATATTGCAGTGAAAGTGTTAATTATCACTGAAGTCATAAGAAGGCCTTTGAAAATCTCAGAAATTTGCACAAACTCATAACCTAACCTATTCCTAAACTCTTAAGGATTTCATTGCTACTATTTTCAAAGACTGCAAAGATGAGTGATCAGGTTCTAATGCCTATTTTCACTACCTAAGAACATAAGAACATAAGAAATAAGGGAAGCTGCAAGAAGCCATCATGCCTACACGTGGCAGTCCCTGTATGAAATATACCTACTTATTTCCACCTATCATTCCAATCCATAAACCCGTCTAATCTTCTCTTAAAGCTCCCTAATGACTCAGCACTAACATGATTACTGAGTCCGTTCCATTCATCTACCACTCTATTTGAGAACAAATTCCTTCCTATCTTTTTTAAACCTAAATTTTTCAAGCATAAACCCGTTATTTCTTGTTCTATCCTGGATACTGACCATAAGAATTTTGCTTACGTCTCCCTTGTTATAACCCTTATACCACTTAAAAAATTTTATCAAGTCTCCTTTTAACCTACGTCTCCCTAAAGAATGTAAATTTAACACCTCCAATCTCGCTTAGTAAGGAATACTCCTCATCCCCTGTATCCTTTTAGTCATTCTACTTTTATAATGATTCTAATAGACCTATATCCTTTCTGTAATAAGGGGACCAGAACTGCACAGGGTAGTCTAGATAAGGTCTGACCAGCGCCAAATATAACTTTAATATTACTTCATGACTTCAACTTTTAACATTCCTAAAAATGAATCTGAATACCCTTTTTGCCCTGTTTCTGGCCTCTATGCATTGTTTTCTTAGAGTTCAGAGCTAACTATAACTCATAAATATGGTGCGAGGGTGATTCGTTCCCTTGGCTGTATTTTTCGTCGCCTTAGTTGCGAAACCCCATTACTACTCAGAAGAGGACTACTAGAATATCTAAAATAACTTCAAATTATGAGCCACGGCACGAAGGAAGTGCATCTTTTCATTCGGATCATATTTTTCAATGAGACTTTTGATGTTCTTAGTAGCAGCTGTTGGCTTACATACTGATACAGACAATTCAAATTTAATCCTTTTCCCATTTTCAAGAACTTCTTCCTTTTTCAGTCCTTTGATAAGACACCAAATGTTAGGGGTTTGCGTTACAGAACTTTGAAGGGCATTGTGGAAGCCCTGCAAGTTGTTGTTTGTGCGAGGTTTATCTTGAAGGGCTCTGTCACTCGCATTCCAATCAGCAATTTTAAACCTGGGAACCATTCTCCTGCGGTTCTGACCACGATCTCTCTCTGAACCAATGTAATTTACAGCAAAGTAATCAATAAGTTCTTGAGGCAAATCATCATCAACGAGCTCTTCACAACCAGCCACTACATCCTGTATTGGCAAGAATGCTAAAGCAGGGAAACAACGTATTTTCAAAGCATACTCATCCTCACGATGGTACCTTTGCCTCTCATTGCAGTCCACTACTTTTCTGTAAATATTTTGGCTTAAGTGGAAAAGACTAAGTTACAGAAGCATAACCGAAAGAGGCAATAAAGGCTTTATAAGAAGCCATTTCAAAATCCATCATCACATCTTGAGGATTCAGTTCAGGTTGCAAATCCTTAAGAATGGAGAAAACCCGAGTGTATGTTTCTTCAGTCTTGCTAGGAAGCAGTGCAAAGACTCGAGGAACATTAAATGTTCCGTCTTGACCATGAATGGTAAAGAGCTGCGCAAAGATTTTGGGACAACATTTGAAGGTTCCATCAAAACACCAACTCTTATAGCGGACAAGATCCCTCAACCCCTGAGCAGGGGCAAAGACAAGAATACGATTTTCATCCTCAATGCCAGAATGAAGCTGCAAAAAACATCTCTTCCGACTCTAACTTGGTGTACTCTTCGCACTGGCTATGTTAGCCAGTGCGACTCTGGGGAATTGGAGGAGCTTGTTGAGCGTCCTGTCGCCACTGCCGCACGTAGCGGCTCATAGTAGATGTGGACGGCACATGAGCCAGTGAATGTTCATCCAATTTTGACAAAACGTTAGCCACCAAAGCACGAGAAGATTCTTGAGTGGAAGTAGCAACAGTTTTCAGCTCGACTATGGCCTCCCTCGCCTTCACAACCGCAGCAGTCGTGGAATGATTGTGCTCGTTCACGCTTTTCACGATAGTGAAGGTTTCATCCTCTACTGTCGTGTGAACACGAGCCTTGCATGCATTAACCTCACATTGCTAGTATTGCTTGGTTCCATCGGCGTTTTTCTTAGCTTTTCCCTGCCACGGCTTGATAGGATTGTACGCGGCATGTTGCTCTGACTGTGGTGGCCCACGTACTGAAAAGTGAAAATAGAAAATCGAACCAATGAACGGTAGTCAAGCTAACAACCTGATTTATCAAACCATGATTCGAACAACACACTCACACAACATACGAGTAACACACAAACACACACACACACACACACACACACACATTGATGGTCGGATCTTGTCGTAGTAATGGAGTTTCGTAACTAACGCGACGAAAATACAGCCAAGGGAACGAATCACCCTAGGGGACAAATAACCCTAGGGTTCGAATCCTCCAGGGATGAATACCCCGGGGATGAATCAACCGGGACATTTCACCCGGGGACGAATCACCCTAGAACCCATAAATATTTTTCGTACCCTGAACCTACCAGAGCTTCGTAATTTATTGTGTACCTACTGTGTGGGTTTCCTCTACCTACGATAAGTATTTTGCATTTGTTGATATTAAACTGTATTTGCCATCTGTCTGTCCATTCGTTCATACTATCCAAATTTGCCTGCAAGGCGATGGCGTCCGATTCTAACCTAATTAATCTACCTATCCTCGTATCACCCGCAAATTTACTAACATCACTATTAATTCCACTATCCAAGTCACTGATATATATTACAAATAACAATGGCCCTAATACTAATCCCTGTGGCACCCCACTAATTACTTGATCCCACTCGGATTTAGAGCCATTTATTACAACTCTATCGCCTGTCGCTTAGCCACGATCTTATCCAGTGTAACACCTTCCCATCTATCCCGGGTGCCCTAACATTTCTCAGGAAACTCTGATGGGTGACTTGTCAAAGGCTTTACTTGAGTCCATATATAGGATATCGTAACTATCACCATTATCTGCCGCCTCGTAAACCTTACTGTAAAAATTAACAAGTTCGTCAAGCAAGACTTTCCCTTCGTGAAACCATGCTGTGACTGAGTTATCAAGTTATGTTTGTCTAAATGCTCCCTAATGTTCTTCGCTATTATTGACTCCATTATTTTACCTACAACAGAAGTTAAGCTGACAGGTCTATAATTAGATGTTATAGACGTTAAAGTTTCTTAAAGATGGGTACTACATTCGCCTGCCTCCACATTACTGGCACCTCACCTGACTCAAGTGATTTCCTAAAGACAGAAACTAACGGCTCACTAATAACTTCTTTGCATTCCTTAAGTGCTCTGGGATATATTTCATCTGGTCCTGGTGTCTTGAGCTTTTTAGTCTATCTCCTGTTCCACTATCTCCCTAGTTATGGAAATATCTGTCAGCTTCTCATTCTCTTTTGCTTTAAACATCTGCTCACTATTCAGCATTTCCTGCATGTTTTCCTGGGTGAAGACAGTTAAAAAATACTTATTCAGAATTTTACTAATCTCCTGCCCAGAACTAACTAGCTCCCCATCTGCTGCCTTTAATGGACCTATTGTTTTTTTATTCTTCTTCCTATATACCTGATAAAATCCCTTGGGGTCCGTCTTCACCTGGCTGGCTACCTTTATTTCATAATTGTTTTTAGCATTCCTCGTTAACTTCCTGACTGTTCTAATTCATTATATTGTGGCCTTAAAATCTCTTCCCCTGCCTTTAATCTCTTATATATACTTCTCTTCCCCCCTATATAGTGTTCTAACCTAACAGTCATCAATTCAGGGTCATTCTTCTGTGATCTTATTGCTCTATAAGGGATGTTTGTTAACTGTCCTGTATGTAATTTATCAACGAAATATCTATGCAACTCATCTACCTTTACTTCCCCTAATCTTCTCATCTCGGCCCCATCCATCCCCTCCACTCCACCATATACTCGCCTCGACCTCACCTCGCCCATCTCAGCATGACCTGACCCTCCAGTATACACATATCTCCCCCTCTCTCACTCCTCCGACCCTTTCGGACACTTCTCCCTTCCTCTTGCCCTTCACTCTCACACCTCACCTTACCTCCCTCACCCTGCCTTATCTCTCAACTCCGTCATGGACCTTACCTTCCCCTGCGTTCGTTGCCAGTCAACTCCTTGGAGGTACCTTTTTAATTCCTCAAAATCTGCTCTCCTAAAGTCAGGTATTTTACAAGTGATTTTGTTTTTGAAAGTTTCCTCCCATTTTAATTTGTACCTAATTTCCCAATGGTCACTCTTACCTAGCTGTCGTCCAACCTCTACCTGCGTGACTGCATCCTCCCTGTTAGTTAGAATTAAATCTAGAATATCATTCTCCCTTGTGGGTTCTAAGATTACCTGATTAAAAAAAAAAAAATCCTGAATTGCCTTAAGAAATTCCTCTGCTTCCCTGTTACCCACCATCAGGCTCCAGTCAATATTCCTAAAATTAAAATCTCCCACCACACATACCTGACTGTTCTATTTATTTCTTGCCATAGTGAGGTGTTAATTTCCTTTGTACTGTTCGGTGGCATGTACACTACTCCCAGTACTACTGACTGTGATCCTTCCTTAATATCTACTCATATTGACAGACTGCTATCTGTTTTAATTATACTGTTAATAGAACTCTGTAATACGTAACAACGTAATAACTTACAGCGCGACGCCTCCTCCTCTCCTGTTTTCCCTGTCTTTACAGAATAGTGTAAAACCATCTATTTTAACCTATGGATTAAATACTTTTCCTAACATATCTAACAAAGTTTCTGTTAAAGCAATGATAACAAGGTTCTCTACACACGCCATTCCTCTAAGCAAGTCTAAGCAATACTTCTACAATTTGTGTAGTAAATACTCAAGCTATTCCTCGCCGTCGCTGAGTTGGTTACCTTTCTAGATTGATCTAATTTGTCCTTCATTTCGTTCTCACAAGTTCTTCCTCGCTCCTGACAAACGAAAAAAGCTCTACTGAAGAGGTAGAAATTTTGTTAAATTATCGCTGGTCATGAAAAGGTTACAGAGATGATTGTTCAAGTTCTAGTGGTTATTTTATCTATTGACGATGTAGAAGCTTTGTTTCATTATCGCTGAAGTCATGATAATGCCCGTGAAAATATTAGGAACTCCCACTAGAGCGTGTTAATTCTCTAGATAAGACGCTAGAATGTTTGAGCAAGCTTCCTACTATTACTACATTCAACAGCTGACTAACTCCTCTTCTAATTAATATTTTTTTTCGTAATATAATTCCCCTGCAATGTTAGCTCTCCACCAGTTCCAGTTTTCAGGTCTACACACACACACACACACACACAACACTCTCACTTTCTTCCCTTACGACGACTTTATAATTTTATCAATCCAGTCAGAATAATAATGATAAAAAAAATGCAGTTAATCCTTCTCTTTTTACTCCACCTGCTCTCCTTTCTTTGTTTTTTCCACTTTCACTCATCTTTTTCCTCTGCCTGTTCACCTGCCTGTCTGTGTACCGTCATTACGTCACCAAGTGTTACCCAAGTTGGTGTTTCCTCGGAGGTTTATTGTCTTGCAGGACACGAATCAATGTAATTCTGGACTTGCTTTCTCACTGTCTTAAGGGTCTGACATCTTTAGTAGACTTTTCCTTCTCTCTCTCTCTCTCTCTCTCTCTCTCTCTCTCTCTCTCTCTCTCTCTCTCTCTCTCTCTCTCTCTCTCTCTCTCTCTCTCTCTCTCAAAATTGTTCCATCTTTTTTTTTCTCTCTCTATCATTTTATGACCCACACATTTTTCTATGTATTTACACACCCCAATAAAACTCCCAGCAAAAGGCGCACCACGCACCAATATGGGTCATCGCCACCAGCAAAAAAGAAAATAATAACTGCGTCACCTGCACATATTAAATTAGTCACCGTTCATTGATTTCTAATATTCTACTCACTCCACTTCCTACGGGTTTTTCTTGCATTTCTGCTTCCGTCATGTTCTTTGGGGGTGGTGGGAGGGGGAGGAGGAGAGTGAGGTGCATTGTGTTAGGAGCGCCTGGTTCACATGATTTTCTTGGCACCCCTGGACAAGCGGGTTCGGGCACTGCCTTAATGGTTGTGAAGGTTTCCGAGGTAGGAAGTAATTCAGGATTATCTAAAAATGAAAGCCAAACTATGATTTTTCCGTTTGTTTATAACTCGTGTAAATGAATGAGAGAGGTGATAACTGAAGACAAAATGTCTCTCTCTCTCTCTCTCTCTCTCTCTCTCTCTCTCTCTCTCTCTCTCTCTCTGGTGTGTGTGTGACTGTGTGTGTCTCCAAACCAGAATGAAATTACTACATTCTCACAATACTTCCGTGCACGGTACAATATCTGTGTAACACTTTTGGACATTGGATTCCGTCAGAACAGCAACACAGTAAGTGGCAGATGAGGTGTTTCCTTGATGGCAGCCGTGTGATGCAATACAGTGAACGTGACGCAAAATTATTTTCCAGCCCGGTCAAAAGAAGAGAGACAGAGGAAAAAAATAAGAAGTAAAATAAAATTAGAAAAAAAAAGATAAATAAAATAATAATAGTAATAATAATAAAAAAAAAACATATAAAACATAAAATAAGTATGATAGATGGAAATAGGTAGATATGATTCACACACGGACTGCCACACGTAGGCCTGGTGGCTCCTTGCAGCTAAACAGATAAAATAAGTGATTAAGATACTGTATTGTGACTAAGAACTGCATGGAAGGAAAGATACAAGTTTCACTTGAATTTTCTACCTTATTTTCTTCTGTATTTTGAAGTAGATGTCTTATTCATAAACTCTTGGTTGTTATATTAAAGAAAAAAAATATTTGTTTTGGGGCGGCTGTATTAAGATCAATGTGTTACTGAGATAAAAATACCGCTTACAGGAGCCTCTTCCCTTTACTAACGGAGGCGCTGAAGAGATGAAGCTTTCCATAGAATCTTGGCGTGTAAGTGTTGCGAGGGTAAATCCTTTCCAAAGATCTTTTTTCTAAGTACGAGTATATTTAAAAATCATTCCATTAACAGATAATGCTAACAAATGCGGGCACACACACACACACACACACACACACACACACACACACACACACACACACACACACACACACACACACACTCACACACACACACACACACACACACACACACACACACACACACACACACGAGCTGCAAAACGTTCGCCGGCTTCTTATTGCTAGCAACTCACTGTGGTGTCTCAATAAAATCAGAATATAAAAAAAAAGCCATTTTATATTGGTCAACACAAATTACAGTACAATACACGACTAAACACACACACACACACACACACACACACACACACACACACACACACACACGAGCTGCAAAACGTCCGCCGGCTTCTTATTACTAGCAACTCACTGTGGTGTCTCAATAAAATCAGAATATAAAAAAAAAGCCATTTTATATTGGTCAACACAAATTACAGTACACTACACGACTAAACACACACACACACACACACACACACACACACACACACACACACACACATAGCTGTCCTTCACCTATCTTTATCTTAGAAAGCAGCCATTAAGGTATTACCTCCGACACACTTTCTCTGTTTCCCCATCACTATACTCATTGGTATGGGTAGCACTAACTCGGTTCTACTTGGTCCTGTTAATTAATATCATAATATTTTTTTTTTTATTGAGCCCGGAACATGTTTTTACTTTTTTTTTATCTTATCTTTATTTATTTATTATTTTTTTGTGTGTGTGTCATATGTCAATAGTAAAATGGTGTACGATTTCAGTATCTCTATTATCATCGGTAAAAGTGTGACTCGGTACGTAAGATCCTGCTAAGTGTTAGATTTTTCTTCTTTAATACTATGGATATTTTCTTATTTCCATTTCTTTATCATTTGTCAGTCGTAAAATGGTGTAAGATATGATTATTAGTATTATGATCGTTAAAAAACGTAACTGTTCTTTTTATTCTGGCTAGTACTTTATTTTTTTTCTCTTATGTTAAGGATACTTATATTTTATTTTAATTTCATTATGTGTCAGTTGTGAAGCGGTGCAAAAATTCATAATCAACTGTCGTTTAAAGCGCGACTCTGCAGTTTCTGATCCTGCTAAATAAACACTAGATTTTTTTTTTCTTATTTTTATGTTCAGGATACTTTTCTTTCGTTTTTTTTTTTTTTCATCTCAGTTAAGGTGACGTAAGATTTCATTATTAGCATCATCAAGATTATGACTATCGGCATTATTGGCTATAAATTAACACTGTAACATTATTCATGGATTAAGTGATTAGTTGTTGGTGAAACAATTTCAAGAACATAAATACATATGAAGCAGTCACGGATACACGTAGCAGTCCCTGTATGAAACTTAACTACTTATATTCACCTATCATCTTCATCCATAAATAGATCTAATCACTCGTTGGTTCATATCAGTTGATGTACGAGGATTCACTCAGAGGAAGGCAAGTGAGAAGGAGCCATACAGTGAGAGATGACCCGCCTCATACTCGTTAGAAATAAACCAGTACTGCCATAGACTCTGCTGTGCTGTCTCTCTCCCTTACATGAACTACTGAAGGAGGAGTAAATCTGTACTGCCGGGGGTCCTGGCGTGCTGTCTCCATCCCTGTGCCGGAACTACTGAAGAAGGATTAAACCTGTACTACCGTTAACTCTGACGTGCTGTCTCCTCCCCCTTATGTGAACTACTGAAAGATGATTGAACCATTAATGCTGTGAGGTCTGGCGTGTTGCCTCTCCCCTTATGTGAGCCACTGAAGAATGAGCAACAGTCATCACACGTTATGAACAAATATGTATATGTTGATGTGAATTACTAAAGAAAGATTAGCAGTCATCCCACGCGATAAGCAAAATAAATAAATTAATTAATTGATAAAAAATAATAGTAATAATAATTAATTAATTAATAAATAAATTAATTAATTAAAAAAAAAGCGGTGATGTTCTATATACGAGTACATGCTAATGTGAACTACACAAGAAAGATTAGCAGTCATCACTCGCAATAAACAAAGAAGCGTCTATGTTCTATGTTTTATGTATGTGAACTACTGAAGAAAGATCAACATTCATCCCCTGTGGTAAACAAAGAGAAGTGCCTATGTTGTGTATATGTTAAGTTTATATAAGCTTTTTTTTTACATGAAATCATCACATCATCTTTTTTTCAAATAGTTACTGAATGTTATGTTTGTATTAACACTGTTTTGTATTTGGTTTCAATTTTCGATTTCAGTAATCTTAAATATCAACTGTCACAAATTGTTAAGTTTGTATAATTTTTCCTTTGTTTTCTTCTCTTTTCTTTGTTTTCATATCAAATTAATAAATATTTATACACTGTCGCGGATTATTAAGTTTGTATCAGTTTCTCTCTTTTTTCTTTTTATTTGTTTTTATATCAGTTTACATTTATACACTGTGAAGGGTTAAAGTTTGCATCAGGACCATTTATCTAATACAGACATTTCTTTCCTATTAAAAAAAAAAAAAAGAACAGTGTTTTTCATTAGTCTTGTAACCTTTAACGTAATCTACGTAGCTTGGTCAGTGACTTTATGAGGGTGATTGTGGGGAGAGAAAGTTTGGTACTATATTTCCAAGGAGGAGGAGGAGGAGGAGGAGGAGGAGGAGGAGGCGGAGGAGGAGGAGGAGGAGAAGAAGAAAAAGAAGAAGAAGAAGAAGAAGAAGAAGAAGAAGAAGAAGAAGAAGAAGAAGAAGAAGAAGAAGAAGAAAGAAAGAAAGAAAGAAAGAAAGAAGAAGAAACACTGATGTCACAGACTTCAGAGAAAAGCCGAATGTAACATCACTGTTTAGGACAAGTATGAAAATAGATAAAAGATAAAAAAATATACATAAATAAATAAATATAATAAAAATAATAATGCTACACTCTTCCGTAAGTCAGTCAACTAAATACTTTCCCTGCCTAGTTGTTAAGCGCTTTCCCTGTCTCCGAAGTACACTTCCTCTTCCGTACGTAAATACTTTCCTTGTCAGGTGACCACATTCGCTCTCCCTTTTATTGCAAGCTTATGTAGCGCTAAGGTTACTCCCACCACAGTATTCGTCCACCTCCTCGCATTCCTCGTACCTTTCCTTTCCTCTATCACCACCACCACCATCACCACCACCACCACCACCACCTCCTTCTCCTTCTCCAACACCACCACCACCTTTTCCTTCTCCAACACCACCACCACCACCACCTCCTCCTCCTCTTCCTCCTCCTCCTCCTCCTCCACCAACATCAACACCACCACCACCACAACCAACTCCTCCTCCTACCCCTTTTTCTATACTATCCTGTCTCTCCTACTAATACCCGAACAGCCTAGTAAGGACCTGAAGGTGTGTTGCTGCTTGGACTTCCTTTGTATATTCCTCCTCCTCCTCCTCCTCCTCCTCCTCCTCCTCTTCCTCCTCTCCTTTCCTCGTCCTTCACACACACACCCTTCCATTCACCTAAATGCTGCTGGCGCCTCAAGCACAGCCGGTTTTATCTTTCCTAGAACACACACACACAAACACACACACATTCTCTGTTTGTGCCTCTGTGCCTCTGTCTGCATGTATGTACGTACATATGTATGAATGTATGTCTGCTTCTCTCTCTCTCTCTCTCTCTCTCTCTCTCTCTCTCTCTCTCTCTCTCTCTCTCTCTCTCTCTCTCTGGGTTAAGTGTGTCACTGCACGTTTGAGACCAAATGTGGAGGAGACTGGACTGGTCTTGTCTGAAAACAAACAATGAAACCTGTGTGTGTGTGTGTGTGTGTGTGTGTGTGTGTGTGTGTGTGTGTGTGTGTGTGTGTGTGTGTGTGTGTGTGTGTGTGTGTGTGTGTGTGTGTGTGTGTGTGTGTGTGTGTGTGTGTGTGTGTTGTAATTTGCTTTGAAGAATGCGGACGATTTTCATTTCCATCATAATTTTGATGAATCATTAGAGTATATGAGAGAGAGAGAGAGAGAGAGAGAGAGAGAGAGAGAGAGAGAGAGAGAGAGAGAGAGAGAGAGAGAGAGAGAGAGAGAGAGAGAGAGAGAGAGAGAGAGAGAGAGAGTTGAGTCTGCTGATCTACATAAGTGTGTTACTAGACAGATAGATGTGGGTAATAAATTTATGAAAATCAACCTCGTGACATTCATGCAGTCCACTCATTCCCCGGCCACACCTTACTCCATTCCATTCCACTCCTCGCTCCGCCTCGCCTTGTTGCTACAGACACGCAATTCACTTTCACTTTCTCGTAAACAGATGTTTCCCGATGACAAGGCGTCTTCTATTTACAGCACTGATCACCTCTAGATCATTGATCTGGATCTGGATCTGATCTGGATTTGCTCGGAGTAAAAAGAACGTGAAAAGAACGGCCATTACTGATCCAAACAATAAAAACACAAGCATGTCGCTGCCCAGCTGTCACAAGCCGTAGACTGTTGATGCTTGCCGCTGTTTTCTAAGGAAGCGTCAACGAGGATTGCAGCCTACTGTACATTTCCTGAGGAAGATGAGCCGGAAGGCCACCAATGAGTCCCAGCCACATGTCTACCCAGACACCACGAGACTGGGTTCCGTGCCTGGCCGTGAGCATAGTATGGTAAAGTTTCACACAAAGCTCACACACAACATGCTGGAAGTATTCGCTGGGGTGGAGTACAGAATGGTAAAATGAGAAAATATTCGGAAGTAAGGTGAGGCTATCCTGGCCTGCGTGCTGATACTGTTGACACCATTACTAAGTCACTTCCACAGTAGAGATGTATTATTTTCGACTGAGCTAGTATTATTTTCCTTTGTATATTCACATAGTCGTTGATAGAGGCGGTAATGGCAGCGTAATTATAACCAGAATCCATTAAACGAAGGCTTGGTGTGGCTTGTAATATCTCCCTTGTTGGAGTTTAATTTTGAGCGCCACAGCCCGGTCCGGCCAGACCGTAACACTATTATCTCCGGAACTATGCGGTCGATCGTAACGAAACTAGCACCATAAGATAGCAATTTTATATGATATAGTTTTCACTTCTTCTATTGGGTGAAGTCAATTCGTAACTTTCAAAAAGCAGAAGGATGAAGAAAATGGGATTTTTCAAAATTTCTTAATTTTCACCAACTTTTTTTTTTCTCTCTCTCAACAAGACAGGACACATACCACTGAACACAGAATTAAATTTCCTATCCAGCGGTATATAGCACAACCACTGGGCTCTCGTAAAGTTTTTAGCTTTTACGAGTGAAGAGAACTTTACTATGGAGGTTGGAATTTAATTTTGAGTGGCCCAGCCCGGCCCGACTGTAACGCTATTTAAATACTAATATCTCTGGAATTGCACGAGCGATCGTAACGAAATTAGCACTATATAATTGTAAAACTCTGTCAATTCATATTTTCTGTTGTTAAAACTGGATGGGTAACTTGCAAAAATTAGAAAGGTGCAAAAAATTAGATTTTTTTTCAAAACTCAATTTTTACCAACTTTTTTTCCCCTATTAACAAGAGCAGACCCATACCAATGAACGCACAATAAAATTTTCTATCCAACGGTATATAAGACAACCATTTCGCTCCTGTAAAGTTTTGAGCTAGATTGATTTTTTTTTTTAATATTAGGCTAGTCTGCCCAAGTCCGGAGTGCTTGAAATTGCCACTCTCTCTCTCTCTCTCTCTCTCTCTCTCTCTCTCTCTCTCTCTCTCTCTCTCTCTCTCTCTCTCTCTCTCTCTTCCTTCCTTCCTCATAATGTGCCTACGTAAGTACTCCCCTCAACCAGTTACAGACGAGTCTACGAAGTATGTGAAGGTATGCACTCTCACCAGCACTGTCGGCTACAACTTTAGTGGCGATACTTTGCACAGGAACTTGTCTTTGCCGGTGTAGATTCACTCGAAGCCTGTCCAGAATTCGGGATCAGCGCATACATGAACAGCATTCCAGATGTAGGGTTCGATGCCTCATTTGCGCCCTGCCGTCATGGAGCGAGCATCTTGCTGCTCTGAGGATGAATTCGGTAGATGGTATATTTGGCTTATGGTTCTTGGGACGATTTGAATATTCAGATACATTATTTTCGTGTCTAATGCTGTTGTTCTTACATTGTTCTTCGTTGCCTCAATAAACTCTTCTTTTGGTTTACAATGGACCATACTCGATAAGGGACGAATTCGCTTGTAAACACTATTATCACCTCTGCGTTTTCGCCATGTTTATTGTTTACGAGAGAATTCGTTCCCAATGTTGATCTCTCTAAAATTTTCAATTGGGGCAGAGCATGCTTAGTATTGTTGAATGCCTCAAAACTTAATTCCTCCATCCATCAACTCAACACAACTTTCCAGACAACTATCCCCTCTCCTTCAGTGACACTCAACTGTCCCCCTCTTCTACACTGAACAGCTTCAGTCTGTCCTTCATTAATAATCTAAACTGGAAACTTCATATCTCATCTCTAGATAAAACAGCTTCTATGAAGTTATTATTATCATTATTATCATTACTACTACTACTACTACTACTACTACTACTACTACTACTACTACTACTACTATTTTTAAATTTTCTAATTACTTTTTCTTATTTTATTTATTTACTTTTTTTTCCGTCTGATATTCATAAATACTGATACCGGAAGCAAACGGATACGAGGAGCGCGTTTGGAGGGATGGCATGCAGTTTGCAAGATGAGAAGAGCAGTTACCATGAAAATGGTGATAGAAGATAGCAAGAAATGCAACACTGCGCCGATGATGAAGAAGCTGAAGACAATCAGTTAAAGGTGAGCAGTTCATGAGACGAAAAGCTTTTGATTCCACCCTATTTAAAATAGCGGCATGAGTGGAACCCCCACCTCATACGGCCCCTGTATAGAGTAAGCAGCTGGGAGGGTGAGAAAAACTGGTTCAGAACACCTAGCTTCATAGAAGCTGTTTTAGCTAGAGATGAGATGTGAAGTTTCAAGTTTAGATTATAAGTAAAGGACAGACCGAGGATGTTCAGTGTAGAAGAGGGTGACAGTTCAGTGTCATTAAAGAAGAGTGAATAGTTGTCTGGATGCTTGTGTTGACCTGACAGATGGAGGAATTTAGTTTTTGAGGCACTGAGCAATATTAATTTTGCTCTTCCCTAGTCAGAAATTTTAGAGTACTCAGAAGTCAGGCATTCTGTGGTTTCCCTGCGCGAATTGTTTACGTCCTGAAGGGTTAAACGTCTACGAAAAGACATGGAAAAGTGCAGGGTGGTATTATTACTGTAAGAGTGGATAGGACAAGAAGTTTAATTTAGAAGATCATTGATGAATAATAGGAAGAGAGTGGATGACAGGACAGAATCCTGAGGAACACCACTGTTAATAGATTTAGAAGAACAGTGGTCATCTACAACAGTAGCAATAAAACGGTCAGAAAGGAAATTTGAGATGAAATTACATATAGAAGGATTGAAGCCGTAAGAGGGTAGTTTGGAAATCAAAGGTTTGTGCCAGACTCTATCAAAAGCTTTTGATATGTCTAAGGTAACAGCTAAAGTTTCACCAAAATTTATAAGAGGATGACCAAGACTCGGTAAGGAAAGCCAGATCACCAGTAGAGCGGTCTTGACGGAACCCATACTGGCGATCAGATAAAAGTTTGTGAAGTGATAGAAGTTCAAGAATCTTCCTGTTGATGACAGATTGAAAACTTTAGATAGGCAGAAAATTAAAGTAATAGGACGGTAGTTTGAGGGATTAGAACGGTTACCTTTTTCAGGAACAGGATGAATGAAGGCAAACTGCGAAGGATCTTAATGGGTATCATGAAGTAGTCAGAGGGTGGAGGAGAGGGAGAAACAAGCCCTGAATCATCCAAGTTAGAGTTTTTAGCAAAGGTTTGAGCGAAGAGTTCAGCTTTAGAAATAGATTAGATGGCAGTGGTGCCATCTGGTTGAAATAAAAGAGGAAAAGATGAAGAAACAATCTTGAAAGATTTTGACACTTTCTATTAATGAAGGAGTTTTTGACTAGTTGGAAAACAGACTTGGCATGATTCAGGGCACAAATATAAGGCGCATGGGATTCAGGTGATGGAAGGCTCAAGTACACTTTGTGGGCCACCTCTCTATTAAGTACAGTACGAGAATAGGCTGTGTTAAACCAAGGTTTGGAAGGCTTAGGTCGAGAGAAAGAGTGAAGAATGTACGCCTCCATGCCAGACACTATCACCTCTGTTATGCGCTCAGCATAAAGAAGCGGGTCTCTGACACGGAAGCAGTAGTCATTCCAAGGAAGATCAGCATAATACTTCCTCAGGTCCCTCCAGCTAGCAGAGGCAAAACGCCAAAGGCACCTCCGCTTTGGGGGACCCTGAGGAGAAATTGGAGTGATAGGACAAGATACAGATATGAAATTGTGATCGGAGCAGTCTAATGGTAGGGTGACAGCATAAGCAGAAGGATTAGAGGTTAGGAAAAGGTCAAGAATGTTGAGCGTATCTTGTGCTGGTGCTGGGACACACGCCCACACCCTTGCCACCCACATTTTATGGCGCGCCTTTCCCCTCGGGACTTGACGGCCCCGGCCAACCTCGCCTTTGTCCCCGACCTGGCCCATCCTCCGGCCACCTTGGCTATCACCACGTGGAAGGGAGTGAGGTCAACCCTCATCCCTTTGTCTCCGGACGCCAGCCCTGGTCTTGACCTGAGCCGGAAGGCCCAGCAACTACCCAATCATCAGTAGTCCTTGTACGCCTGACCTCAGTGGCAGACATGTAATTTGTTGGCAGCTACCTTATTACTTTGTGCAGTTTATTTTATTGATATATCTACAGCTGCTTTTATCTAGAAGAAGCAGAAATTTCCTAGTACATAAAAATGGTGTCCGCGATGGAATGGAGTTTTCTTGGCTACTCAATTCCTGTTCACGTGCCCTGCTCGTCGCCACCTATTCCAATTACCTTCATCGTCTCCGGGTTACCTGCTGAGGCGTCACCGACGCATTTCTGCTAAGCCGTCACGGACGCAAACTACTACGCTACTACACGTCTACGGTGCTTTCTTCAAGCTGCTTTCAAGGTCTCTTTCAAGCTTTTTATACCAAACCTGGCCTGCCAACCTGTGCCCATATGACTTCAAACCGCCATCGACGCCGTCCTTGTTTCAAGCTGTCTTCGACGCATCTCGACTGATTTAAGCTGCGTTCCTGTCGTTTCAAGACTCAAGAACTTTTGAACAGCCAGTCTTCACTTCAATACTACATCTCGACTGATCTTTAAGCTGTGTTCCTGTTGCTTTAAGACTTAAGAACTTCTCAACCGTTAGTCTTCTGCAAGTTTTGATGTTTCCTGTCCGTGTGGTCTTTCCTGCTAGTGGCTTCCAGTGCATAATCTGCCACGATCCACCACACTTGAAGATTTTATCGCCATCATGTGCGTTACTTGTGCAGTGCTATGATTTTTTGCAGTGCATTTTTATTTTGCAATTTATTTGGCATAGAAACGCCTCTAGTGTGTCCTATTGTTTTTGTTGGCCTGTGATTCGCTGTGCTGACGTTATAGATAATTAATTTTGTGACTAGCCACTGTGCTTTTTTCTGATGTCACTGCTATGTGAGTTTTATGATTCTCCAGTGCTTACTCACTTTTCTGACGTCATTGTTCTGTGAGCCTTGCGACTGGCCAAAATGCATACATCACGTGTCTTACATAGATAAGAACGTACTTATAATGTGAATTATGTACTTCAATGTCCTTGCATCACCCCATATGTTTTGTAGGCATGAGGGCATGCCTACACGGACTCTGCATGTCCGCCCAGCCTTGCTGGCGGACATGCAGAGTCCGTGTCCGCCTGGCCTCGGTGGCGGACATGCGACACGCGGGCAGTTTCACTTATTATTGTACAGTTTCAATATTTCAATATATGGCAGCAGTTCTTTACAACTGTGTTTTTTGGGGAGCACCGCCTCTACAGTACTAGAAAAAGCAGGAATTTTCCTAGTACAATTTCTAAGACGAATAGGGTGTTGCAACAGTTGCCCTATGTCGTGAAGGAGAGCAAAGTTAAAGGCCAGTTCACTAAGATAGTCAGTGAAGGGAGAAGAAAGCCAAAGCTGGTGGTGAACACCGAAATCTCCAAGAATGGAGATCTCCACGAAAGGGAAGAGAGTCAGAATGTGCTTCGCTTTGGAAGCTGAGTCAAAAAATTTCTTATAGTCAGAGGAGTTAGGTGAGAGGCATACAACACAGATATATTTAGTTTGAAAGTGACTGTAGTCGTAGCTAGATGGTGGAAAATTGGGGAGATTCAAGAGCATGGGCACGAGAGCAGCTTAAGTCGTTGCGCACATAGACACAACATCCAGCTTTTGGTTGAAAATGAGGATAGAAGTAGGAGAAAACAGAAAAGGGCCTCTGTCAGTTGCCTCAGACACCTGTGTTTCGGTGAGAAAAAGAAGATGAGGTTTAGTAGAGGAGAGGTGGTGTTCTACAGATTAAAAATTCGATCTAAGACCACGAATGTTGCAGAAGTTAATGAAGAAAAAGTTGAGGCGGGACGTCAAGACACTTAGGATCGATACCAGAATAGCAGTCAGACCTGGGAACATTTGTGGTTCCCTTCCCAGATGGGGACTCCGAGGCTGGTGTAGGAGTCGCCATGATCATTTTGAATTCTGAGTGAAGTGTGTGTGTGTTATTAGGTCCATGTAGTTTTGTGTGAAGGAAGAGAGCTGTCTTTAGAGGACAGGCTGTGACTGCCCCCTTGTGTTGTGAGGCGCAAAGGGAAACGTTCAGTGAGGTCACAGCTGTGTGTAATGAAAAGTTCATAGCACCCCCTGATCCAGTACTTTAGACCTCACTGGGAATAATTATCGTTTCGGCAGGTGTCTACTTCCTCCTCAAATCTCTCTCTCTCTCTCTCTCTCTCTCTCTCTCTCTCTCTCTCTCTCTCTCTCTCTCTCTCTCTCTCTCTCTCTCTCTCTCTCTCTCTTAAATCCGAGGTCCACTCAAGACTAAACACTCAGACCAGCTTCCTCCCGTCTCACTACAAGACCACTCTTTCCCCAGGTGAGCCTCGTCATCGTTCAGATGTAAATTGCCCACATTTCCTAGTTACATCATTCCTTATAGCCACGTTTTTCTCCTGTAAATAATTGCAGGTGTGGTAATTCTTAACTTTCTTTTCTCCTTTGTTCAACCCTCGCCCGGCAAAAACTGGTATCCCGTTTAGATCAGCGGTTGCATCAAATCACACTATATAATGTCCTGTGTACGAGGTGAAGTCAGTGACCTCCCGCACTTTTTTCACTGTCTGGTCTTTTTCCTCAAACTTAACCCTTTGACTACCATTTGGTACACCTTTCCCTATTTATCAGTCACTTCGAGACATTTTTACTTATTCTACAGCCACATCCAGTCTTTGAACTGGGAAGAAATTTCAAAATGTATTCTTTTTCATCGCTAGATTTCTTTTAGATGCTATGAAAACTTCACGAATTGCTTCTATTGCTGCAAGTGTGACATAAACAAAATCCTCTGGGGTCAGTAATCAGGATAGGACAAGAAATAATGGGTTCAAGCTTAATAAAATTAGATTCAAAGAAAACAGGAAGAAATTAGTTATGGTAGCAAAAAATTAGCTCTCAAAGAGAGTGATAAATTAATAAAATATACTCGATTGAGATATTTAACTCATACAATGGATATAATAAGGGTGACAAAGGAATTTCTTAAGATCATTAATGAGGAAAGAGGAAGTAGCGGGTTCAGCCTTAATAAAGTTAGATAAAAAAAAAAAAAAAAAAGATAAGAAGAAATTAGTTCTGAAATAGAGTGGTAGATGAAAGGAACATATTCGACCGAGGTCTTTAAGTGGTATAAGGGATATAGCAAGAGTGACGTTCAGTAGCTAAGCAGATGCGATGCCAAACCGCACAGGTAAGGGAGAGAAGGAGGAAGTGATGGAAGTGCAATATGACTTCTTGCCGGCGACGCTACAGCTTCTGATATTCTGGCGGCAAACTGTGCGTGGACTGATGAACATTACTGAGTGACTAAAGGAAAGCTGACCGCTACTAGCTAAAGAAACGTTGCGGTGTTAATGGTGTAAACGGGAAGGTGGAGGAAGGGAGGGAAGGACAGGCGAACAGACAAACAGACAGAAAGACAGACAGACAGACTAACACACACACACACACACACACACACACACACACACACACACACACACACACACACACACTATGATAGAAATGCTAAAGTGTTTATTGATCACAAAATTTATCTAGCATATAGTTAACGAATAAAGAATTTTCAGATACAATGCACAGAGTGTAATTAAAATGTAAATAATTATAGTCCTCTCTCTCTCTCTCTCTCTCTCTCTCTCTCTCTCTCTCTCTCTCTCTCTCTCTCTCTCTCTCTCTCTCTCTCTCTCTCTCTCTTCCTCCTCCCTCAACGGAACAATTTGCGGTAGGTTATCGTCATAATGTGGTTGACAACATTACACAGCGCACCCCACGCCAGCCACACACACACCAGAAGCTGTCTCCGCCACCGCTGTTTGTTGTGTCTGTGTCCCGTGACGGGAAGGGCGGGTGCAAGGCGTGTAAGGGAAGGATGCTGAAGGGAAGGGCGGGAGAGAGGCGTGGGAGGGAGGGATGCTGACGAGAGGGCGAGAGGAAGGCATGTAAGGGAGAGATGCTGACGGAGGCGCGGGAGGGAGGCATGGGAGGGAGGGATGCTGACGGGAGGACGGGAGGGAGAGATGCTTGAGGCGCTGGGCAAAACGCTTAGCACTTCGATGCATATGCTGCTGCTCTAAACAATTAACACTTAAGAACATAAGGAATTAAGAGAAGCTGCAAGAAGCCATTAGAGCTACACGTGGCCGTCCCTTCATGAAAAAACACCTACCTATTTCCACCTGTCATCCACATCTATTAATCTATCTAATCTTCTTTTAAATCTTCCTAATGACTTATCACTAACAACTTGATTACTGAGTCCATTCCATTCATCAACTACTTTATTTTTTATAATATAACACTATCAAGCCTGAACCCATTATTTCTCGCCCTGTCGTGATTACTGACGCTGAAGGTTTCACTTAAATCATCCTTAAACACTTAAACATTTTATTATATTTGCAATTACAAGAGAAACTTAATAAACAGATAAATCAATGGATAGATGGACAAACAATTAATTACTAAAGCTAACCTGACGACATGAATAACTAGAATGCAAATACAAATGTACAAAAAGAAAAGGAAAGAAAAAAGAAAGGAAAGATATTGATATTAGAGCTTACATTTGTAGTGGGGAAAGCGGAGAAAGTTTGAAAGGGAAGTAAATACTAGGTTTGCTCTTAACTAAAAAGTAATAATGTATAAGGTAAATAATATGCAATGTCTTCAACTGTATACAAAAAGTTTGCTTAAAGGCATATATATATTGTCGCTAGAGATATTCAGAGAGAGAGAGAGAGAGAGAGAGAGAGAGAGAGAGAGAGAGAGAGAGAGAGAGAGAGAGAGAGAGAGAGAGAGAGAGAGAGAGAGAGAGAGAGAGAGAGAGAGAGAGAGAGAGAGAGAGAGAGAGAGAGAGAGAGAGAGAGAGAGAGAGAGAGAGAGAGAGAGAGAGAGAGAGAGAGAGAGAGAGAGAGAGAGAGAGAGAGAGAGAGAGAGAGAGAGAGAGAGAGAGAGAGAGAGAGAGAGAGAGAGAGAGAGAGAGAGAGAGAGAGAGAGAGAGAGAGAGAGAGAGTTTGAGAGAGAGAGAGAGAGTTTGAGAGAGAGAGTTTGAGAGAGAGAGAGAGAGAGAGAGAGAGAGAGAGAGAGAGAGAGAGAGAGAGAGAGAGAGAGAGAGAGAGAGAGAGAGAGAGAGAGAGAGAGAGAGAGAGTGTGTGTTGCACACGGCAGTGCGCCTTCGGGTGATAATGTACCTATGTTTAAATAAAAAAAATAGAGAGAGAGAGAGAGAGAGAGAGAGAGAGAGAGAGAGAGAGAGAGAGAGAGAGAGAGAGAGAGAGAGAGAGAGAGAGAGAGAGAGAGAGAGAGAGAGAGAGAGAGAGAGAGAGAGACGGACAAACAAACATACATACATACATACATACAGACAGACAGACAGACAGACAGACAGACACACAGACAGACAGACAGACAAACAGGCAGAAATAGACAAAAATTAAAATAAAAGACAAACAACTACGTAAACACACAACTAGACACACACACACACACACACACACACACACACACACACACACACACACACACACACACACACACACATTCACCCAAGCAAACAAAAACACACCAAAAATATGCACCAATAACTTTCCCTACAAACTCTTAATCTATTTTTGCATCAATCACATTTCCCTGCCACGCCTCTCATCACCTTCGTCTTGCTCATCACGGCAGCTGCTGGTGGTGAGAGGGAGAGGGGGGTGACAGAGAGAGGGAGTGATAGGGAGAGAGGTGATTGATGTGACAGGTGTGCAGATACTCATGTCACCTGCCCCGTCCTTCACCTGTTACAATCTCGAGCCTTAGGTCACATTTCTCCTCCTCTTCTTCTTCTTCCTCCTCCTCCTCCTCCTCTTCCTCCTCCTTCTATTCAAGCGGCTTTTTCTTTTCTCTCCTTCTATGGCCTTCAACTGCCAGTATCGTTGAGTGCCACACCCTTCTCTTCCTCCTCCTCCTCCTCCTCCTCCTCCTCCTCCTCCTCCTCCTCCTCTTCTTCTTCTTCTTCCTCCTCCTCCTCTTCTTCTTCCATCTCCTTCTCCTTCAATAAAACACTCATCACCATCGTTCTCCTATTTACTGAATTCTCTCCTTCACTGACACGCTTCTACACACTCACACACACAAACACACACACACACACACACACACACACACACACACACACACACACACACACTCACACACACACACACACACACACACACACACACACACACACAGACACACACAGGCCAAGCACGTATTCTTCTCACTTCGCTCCCATTACGTACATAAAAATGAAGGATTACCATTACCACCATCACTGTCACTTTCCTTCACCCACTTGCAGTTCTTCTTCCTCTTTCACGAGCAGAAGTGAAGTAGTAGTAGTAGTAGTAGTAGTAGTAGTAGTAGTAGTAGTAGTGTCATTATTAGTGCTTCTTTGAATGTTTCTATATATGTACAGTCCTGCTTAAAAGTCACTATAACCTCCTTTAGTCCTTTCCACTGTGTTTCCTTTGCCTCCTCCCTCACAGTCTTATCACAAGTTCTCTGAAGTGCCAACAATCTCGCATTCAATGGCTTTTTAGCATATCGGAGGACTCAGGACTAGAAGCAGTGGAAATGACTGATATATTACTTTAATAATAGCCATGGTTATATTACTTTTAATTCTCTCCCAGTACTTTCCCGAAGGCCTTTTCATGCTCATAGCCTTGCCCCGTCTAACTGTTGTATGTTACTTTAATAATAACAATAGCTTATAATTCTCTCCCAGTCCATTCCCGGAGGCTGTTTCTTTTTATAGCCTTGCCTCGTCTGACTGTGATACGTTACTTAAACAGGACTATATTATTCATACTACTATCACTATTCCGGAGGCCTATTTCTTTTCATTGCCTCGCCTCGCTTGATTGTGGTCTGTCAATTAGCTTAACCATGCTATATTACTCATACTAGTCTTCCAGCCGTTTCCAGAGACTTATTTCTGGTGGTAGTCTCGCCTCGTCTGACTCACGAGCGCGGGGTCGTGTCTGTGAGAAGGTAATCACAACGTACTCTACCTGTGTGACCGCACTTCTGCAACTCGTCCTTCTCTACTCTTCCTTCCTTCCCTCCCTCATTGCGTCAGGCGACCTCGTGGCGGTGATGACGTTCCATCAGCGGTTAATTAATGTGTTGTTTCTTATGACTAATGATCTGGGAAAAGTGTGTAAGCTTATTCTCGTATTGAATTAATATTATTTTTCCTTGTGTATTTTTCCTTGTGCCCTTTTTTGGCAAGTAAATTTTTGTTATTGGTAATAATAGATTCATGAAATAATACACGGTCTTTTACAACTAATGATCGTGGAAAGAAGTATTCAAGCTTTTCGTGGTATTTAAAACAATCTCGTTTTCTGAGACCACTTTGATAGAAAGTTTTTGTTATTAATGATAATATTAGAATCCTGAAACAATGTGCGTTTTCTTGTTGTCACGCAGGTGGGCAAGGTTTTCGTGCTTTAACTAAAAAGTCAAATTAATTTTTGTGGTATTGATTTAAAGTTGGTATTGAAAGTTGCTGTTTAAGTTTCTTTGCCTTGAAAGAAAGAAAGAAAAAAAAAAAACTAGATTAGTTGCCACCAGCCATGTTTTTTTTTTTTTTTTTTGCCTAATATTTTTTTTGCCTTGTTTTGTATGGTAGCGCTCTAGCCGGAGGTGTATAAGCCACTGGAAAATTCCATGACAACCAGATTGAATTTTATTGATGTTAGTTTCTAAATAACAGTAAAAATTTCATATACCGTAACTTTTCTCTCTGAATATACACTGATATATCTAATAATTAATCTCTGTTACCTTGGAGTTGTGGGACCTCCTATACTGAGAACAATGATACTTAATTAGTTCATGATGATAAAATTTAAATGAATAAGTTATAACAATTAGTGCCTCAGGGGTTTACGTTTACTTTTTTGGTAGAAAACATCCCAATTGTGCAGGTGTTACATTCAATTGTGTTCGCACGACTCATGTTTGACTACTACCTTATCAAAAGCAAATTTATCCTAATCTGTTTACATCCTAAATTTTATTTCCATCCCCTCTTAAAAAAAAAAAAAAATGATAATAACTAACTGGAAAAGATAATTTTACAGCTTTCTTCTCTCTGTGGGCAACGATATCAATCAGTCTCTCACAATATATATATATATATATATATATATATATATATATAATATATATATATATATATATATATATATATATATATATATATATATATATATATATATATATATATATATATATATATATATATATATATATATGCACAAAAATTGTTATTTTTCATATGAACAAAATCTTTAAACAAAACAGGATCTCGTTACATGTAAGTAACGATATGAGTCTCTAACGCCGAAATCTCGCGTCGTCTCATAAAGTAGGCATCACATCAGAAACGGGATCCTTCCGCATGACGTGAATCCATTACTTTGCATTATCAGT
>NC_087167.1:17602500-17607500 GCF_035594125.1 Scylla paramamosain
CAAATAGAGAAGAAAAGAGAAATAACTGTAAAAAAAAAAAAAGAATAAGTTATAAGATTATTGTAAAGGTGTAGGATGAAAAAATATAAGTAAAATAAATGAAGGAAAACAGTAAAAAATGGACTTTATAGTACTCGTAAGTAAGAATGTTGTAAATGAAAAGCAGCAGGAGAAGGAGAATGATAAGTGAGGATAAATAAAGGAAAAAAAAAAAAAGGATAAATAAATACTAGTTGGAACAGATTGTAATGAAAAGTAACAGGAAAATGAAAAGGAATAGAACAAAAAAATAGACAGAAGAAAGAGAAAATAATGGTAACAACAGGGTGTAACAATTATTATTATTATTATTATTATTATTATTATTATCATTATTATTATTATTATTATTATTATTATTATTATTATTGTTATCATTATTAAAAGTAGTAGTAGTAGTAGTAGTAGTAGTAGTAGAAGTAGAAGTAGTAGTAAAAGTAATAGTAGTAGTAGTAGTAGTAGTAGTAGTAGTAGTAGTAGTAGTAGTAGTAGTAGTAGTAGTAGTAGTAGTAGTAGTAGTAGTAGCAGCAGCAGCAGTAGTAGTAGTAGAATATGTTGTAAATTAAAAGAAGTAGAAGAGAAAAGAGAAAAAAAAAAGTAAGAGCATGAATAAGATTTCTGAACAAAAACGGAAGATAAGAAAAGAAAATAGTAAAAATGAAGCAGAAAAGTGAAAGTAACGCAAGCAAGCAACCAATCAACAACAACAACAACAACAACAACAACAACAACAACAACAACAACAACATCAAAACACCAACAATAAAAACAGCCAGCAGTATCAATAACAGGAGGCTATTACAATAAAACAATTACACAAAGGCCTACCTAAATATTATATGAACATGAAGGAGAAAGAATTATAGATCATGCAGAAAAAAAAGTAAATAAGAATGTGGTTGAATTGAACTTGCAAAAAAAAAAAAAGAGAAAAGAAAAGAAATGTCAAGCATCTGGATATGAGGTTCAAACACGTTCTATGAGCCACATATAAAGGATTAGGCGTTGTGGTAGTGAAATAAAAGGGATCAGATCTTCTTCAAGCAAAATATATTGGATTAGAGTGGAAGGGATTAGCTATTATGTGAGTCAAGTACATAGGATTGGGTGTTCTACGAGTCAAGGAAAAGGGATTAGGTACTTTACGAGTTGAGTATAAAGGATTAGATCTTCTATGAGCAAAGTATAAGGGATTAGGTAGTCAAGCATAGGCGATTACAAATTCTGCAAGTAAAATACAAACAATTAAGTATTCTGAGAATCAAGTATAAGGAGTTACGCACTATATGAGTCAAATATAAAGGACTAAACATGAAAACAAAGGATTACACACTCTACAAAACGATTAAAAGGAATCAGATACTATATATATTAAGTATAAGGGATCAGAAAAGAATAGGAAAGATCAAATACTCTTTAAATCAACTATAAGTACCAGAACACAGAGGAGACTCATTACGCAGCCTAAGTATCAGGAAGGAAAGCCGTGTCACGTTATTACGGTACTTATATTCATGCAGCCTCCCGATCTCCTTGCATCTTATACCCTTATACAGCAACAGGAAGGGAGGGAAGGGAGGGGGAGAGGGAGAGCGAGATGGAAGGAAGGACTGAAGGAAGGATGGAAGGAAGGAAAAACTGGGTGACTGATTTATGGTGACGCTAAGAAAGGATGGATGAGAGGAAGGAAGGAAGAATGGATGGGTGGAAGGAAGGATGAAAAGAAGGAAGGAAGGAAGGAAGGAAGGAAGGAAGGAAGGAAGGAAGGAAGGAAGGAAGGAAGGAAGGATAGATGGATGTATGGATGGAAAGATGAATGAATGGATGGAAGGCTGGAAAGAAGGAACACACGAAGGAAGGAAGGAAGATGTGGAAGGAGAAGAACGGTATAGATAGAAAGAGGGATGAAAGAAAATTACAAGGAAAAAGAGTAAGAAAACAAGAAGAGAGGAAAAAAATAGTAAGAGGGGGAAGAGTAGAGAAGAGGAGGAGGAGGAGGAGGAAACAGTACAAAAGGTAAAGAAGGAGGACGTTGAGAAGGAAGGAAAGGACACAGTGAAATAATTAAGTCATGAAGAAGGAAAGGAGGAGAGGGAGGAAGGGAGGAAGGAAAGGGTGGGAGGGAGGGAGGGAGGGAGGGAGGGAAAGAGAGAGGGAGCGAAGACTCATACACAACTGATGACCTCGCCCCCTCCCTTCCTCTCTCTCTCTCTCTCTCTCTCTCTCTCTCTCTCTCTCTCTCTCTCTCTCTCTCTCTCTCTCTCTCTCTCTCTCTCTCTCTTTCTGCCCTTATAAAATACTCGAAAAAATGGGAAGATTAAATAAGAAAAAACAGCAACAATTAATGAGGAAGAGAGAGAAGGTAAAGATGATGATGATGATGATGATGATGATGATGACAATGATGATGACGATGATGATGAAAGTGAAGCGGACAAGGGCAAGACGTCAGGAAATAACATCTGGCAATTATGTGAAATGCGTATTGGTAGAGAGAGAGAGAGAGAGAGAGAGAGAGAGAGAGAGAGAGAGAGAGAGAGAGAGAGAGAGAGAGAGAGAGAGAGAGAGAGAGAGAGAATAAAATCAATGCATAAACAGACATTCAGGCATAGAGATACCGACAAAAAAAGACATACAATCAGATAGACAGACAGACAGACAGACAGACATACAGACAGACGGACGGAAGCAAAGGAAGAAAAAGAAGAAAAAATGTAACAAAGAATACAGAAAAAATGCAATGAATGAATGGCTGAATAAAAAAATGAAAAAAATAAAAACAAAACAAAAAAAGCAACCGAACGAAGCACACACACACACACACACACACACACACACACACACACACACACACACACACACACACACACACACACACACACACACACACACAGAGGCAAGGAAACAGACATACTCCACCTTAATAAGACATACAGACAGACATGTACATAAAATACACACACACACACACACACACACACACACACACACACACACACACACATACAGGTAGGAAAAAATGTACATAAAAGAGATACACTTAAATAATTACATACATACTTACAGACAGACAGACAGACAGACAGACAGACAACCTTTAAGCTATACAGTACGTGTCTGCACTCACAATACTAGGAAGTCGTTATGAAATGACATGCGCAGAGAGGAGAAAGTGTGGCTCCTATTGCGCAACCTTGACAATTCTCTATGCGATATGAGCAGCAGGAGGAGGAGGAGGAGGAGGAGGAGGAGGAGTAGGAGGAGGAGGAGGAGGAGGAGGAGGAGGAGGAGGAGGAGGAGACGAAGAAAAGAAGAAGATGAAGAAGAAGAAGAAGAAGAAGAAGAAGAAGAAGAAGAAGAAGAAGAAGAAGAAGAAGAAGAAGAAGAAGAAGAAGAAGAAGAAGAAGAAGAAGAAGAAGAAGAAGAAGAAGAAGAAGAAGAAGAAGAAGAAGAAGAAGAAGAAGAAGAAGAAGACGACAACGACGACAACAACAACTTGAACGACGAGGAAGACGAGAATAAAAAGAACAAGAACGAAAAGGAGATAGAAAATTTGAAAAAAAAAATGGCGAAGTAACGAGATAAGAGGAAGTGCAACAAAAGTTATAAGATGAAGGAGAGAAAAATAAAAAGGAAGAGAACAAGGTGAAACAATTAGAGGTGAGTAAGTAGAGAGAGGGAGAGAGAGAGAGAGAAGGGTGGGGGACTGGCACTGACTGGGAGGGAGGGAAGGACGGACTGTGGGTGGGAGGGAGGGAGAGAGGGAGGGAGCGCTTCATATAACAAGGGAAGAGAGCGCAAGTGAACCAGTGTGTGAATGTGAAGCAGCCTCGCTTGAGTCAGTGGATGGCGGGCCGTGAGGGAGACTGACTTAGCGTTAACACAGGGAGTCCCAGTTCGTTTCGTGGCAGTGCTTCTTGAGTGCAGTGTGGCGAGGCTGAGAGCTGCTGGTGCTGCCTCCGAGATGATGTGAGTGTGTGGACTTGTGTTTTGTGAATTTGGTATAACGTGTGTGTGTGTGTGTGTGTGTGTGTGTGTGTGTGTGTGTGTGTGTGTGTGTGTGTGTGTGTGTGTGTGTGTAGACATAATATAGAGCCATACATAAGAAATTAACTGATATGCGGATACATAAATAAGACATGCCTATTTACACACAGAAGAACAATCTAGTTGTAGGTCTTTACTGAAAAAGTATTACCAACATAAGACACCGCGTGCCTAAGGTGATGAACTACACCATTGAAACACGTCGAGAACATGTCCTGCTCACTTACAGAACACAAAGTATCGGCTGAATCCGCCACGCGCTTCCTTAAATCATTCTAAATCTTCCTACAAGTCACTCCGTCACTCCTCATTCTTTCTCTTAGTTTGCGTCTTGAATAAACTTAACCTTACGTTAACGTCTCGTATGGTAACGAAGTGAATGAGGAGTAATACTGTTTTAGTAATATGATTCATGTTTTCCTGTCATCCCTCTTTTAAAGTTTATATAGATAAGTATCTGTGTTTTATATGGAGACCGCCTCGTGTAGGCCTGCATGCTTCTTTCAAATTTCCTTGTTTTCTATATACTTAGTGAAGGGAGGTTCTATTCTGTACAATGTAGAGGACACGAAGAAAAATATAAGGCAACAAACCTCTTAGTCCTTACAAAGCCATTCGTGATGCGCTACCCTTTTGTGATGCGCTACCCTACCTAATGCATAGTAAGAGACGCAGGAGAGTGAAAGTATTTCGGACGGGGAAAGTCTGTTATTGCTGAAAGGAAATTGATACGTGAGGTTAGGGGTAATAACCTCTCTGAGAACATGTGAGGTTAATCATCCTTTGAGGGTCTCGCTGGCGGGACAGAAGAGAGGAGGATAACGGACGTAATGAAAATTTTTACTCATAGTTTCCTGCCGAGAACCATATGTGGTCATTCTGCTTAGTAGTGGAGGGGACAGAGGAACATCACG
>NC_087167.1:17612500-17712500 GCF_035594125.1 Scylla paramamosain
GAGAGAGAGAGAGAGAGAGAGAGTAGTGAAGGTGCTGGTTCGTGCCTTCTACTCTCGAGTGCTCAGTTTTGCAGTGTTTCCTTGACTTGCTTCCGCTGCCTCACCCTTGCTACGAGTGTCCCGTGCAGGGCAATGCCGCGGCACGAACTGAACACGAGAACCAAACTTATGGAGAAGATCTAGTTTTTGTACTATTATTACTTCTTTTTTTTTTTATGGTTCAGCTTTCTCCTCTTCTTTCTCCTCATCCTCCTCCTTCTCCTCCTTCTTTTTCTCCTTCTCCTTCTCCGTCTCCTTCTCCTCCTCGTCCTCCTCCTCCTCCTCCTCCTCCTCCTCCTCCTCCTCCTCCTCCTCCTCCTCCTCCTCCTCCTCCTACTACTACTACTACTACTACTACTACTACTACTACTTTCTTGTGCTTCTTTCTCCCTCTTCTTTTTGCTTTTGTTTCCTCTTTTCTTTTGCAAATCATTTTTTTCCTTTTGTGTTCGTTTCTTTTTCAGATTTTCTTCAGATTTTTCTTACTTTTATTTCTCCTGATATTGTTCTTGTTCTTGTTCTTCTTTTCTAACACACTCTCTCTCTCTCTCTCTCTCTCTCTCTCTCTCTCTCTCTCTCTCTCTCTCTCTCTCTCTCTCTCTCTCTCTCTCTCTCATTCGTAAAAAAACGCGATGAAATATGGATTAGTTTTAATTTTTTTTCTTCTCTTCCTCCTCTTCTTCTTCATTCTCCTTCTCCTTTTCCTCCTCCTCCTCCTCCTCTTCCTCTTCCTCATTCTCCTTCTCCTTTTCTTCCTCCTTCTCCTCCTCCTTTTCTTCCTCCACTCTCTCCTTTCCTTCCTTCATCATCTCCTTGTTTTTTTTTTTATTTTCATCTTTTTTTTCTGTTTTTGTTCTTTTCTTCGTATTGTCTCTTCATTATCATCATCATCATCGTCATCATCATCATCATTATTATCATTATCATTATCAACATCATCATCATCATCAATATCATCATCATCAATATCATCTTTATCATCTTCTCTCTCTCTCTCTCTCTCTCTCTCTCTCTCTCTCTCTCTCTCTCTCTCTCTCTCTCTCTCTCTCTCTCTCTCTCTCTTTCCCCTTCATTTATAAGTAACCGGATGGTATGCGGTGAGCGAGATGAGAGAAAGCGAAAGAGAAGAGAAAGTAAAAAACTCAAGAAGGAAAAGGAGAAAAAGAGAAAAGCGCATACCAGAGGAAAGGATGAAAAGGGAAAGTAACACATATCAGATTAAATAACGGAGTAAAGAAAAGAAGAAAAAAAGACGATTAGAAAAAAAACAAAAAAAAAAACAGAAGCAAAACAGGTAACTAGGCAACATGAGAAAATGGTGAAAGTTGAGAGGATGCAGGGGAGACAAATGCTTGCTTGGTGAATGAGGACGTGTGGATAAGTAGGTAGGAAAGAAATGACGGGCGAAGTTGTTAGGCAGGAGGAGTGTGAAAGTTAGATGGATGCCTAAGAAGGAAGGGATTACATAACAGGATACGGTCAAACTTGTGAGAGAGAGAGAGAGAGAGAGAGAGAGAGAGAGAGAGAGAGAGAGAGAGAGAGAGAGAGAGAGAGAGAGAGAGAGAGAGAGAGAGAGAGAGAGAGAGAGAGAGAGAGAGAGAGAGAGAGAGAGAGAGAGAGAGAGAGAGAGGGGGGAACTGGCTCCGACAAGGAAAGAAAAGTAAGGAAGAGCAGGAGGGAAGGAGGCAGGGAGGGAAGGAAGGAGGGAGGAAAGAGAGAGGGAGGCGAGCACTTCATATAACAAAGGAAGAGAGCGCAAGTGAACCAGTGTGTGTGTGTGAAGCTGCCTCGCTTGAGTCAGTGGATGGCGGGTCGTGAGGGAGACTGATTTAACATTAACACAGGGAGTCTCAGTTCGTGTTCCGTAGCGGTGCATGAGTGCAGTGTGGCGAGGCTGAGAGCTGCTGGTGCTGCCTCCGAGATGATGTGAGTGTGTGGACTTGTGTTTTGTGAATTTGGTATAATGTAACGATGTGTGTGTGTGTGTGTGTGTGTGTGTGTGTGTGTGTGTGTGTGTGTGTGTGTGTGTGTGTGTGTGTGACTTAATATACGCACATAGATAAAAGAAATTACTTGATGTATATGTAGAGATGTATCAATAAGATAAAACACACACACACACACACACACACACACACACACACACACACACACACACACACAGTCAAGGTATGGGCCAACACACACACACAAAAAAAAAAAAAAAAATACACACACATCTACAGTGACAACTCGGACATGCCAGAACACGTGGCACCTCTGAGAATATGCACTGCGCCACTGAAACACGTCGAGCACATGTTATCCTGCTCACTCCCATCAGCTGACTCCGCCGCGCGCTTCCTTAATCCATTCTTCTTAATACAAGTTGCTCCTCATTCTCTATTTTTGGTTTCTGTTAGTGAATAAACTTTACCTTGCGTCAGTGTCTCATGTGGTGATGAGGTGAGTCAATTGTATGTTTTAGTAGTGTGATTTAGTGATATAATGCAGTCAAACATACGAGAGAGAGAGAGAGAGAGAGAGAGAGAGAGAGAGAGAGAGAGAGAGAGAGAGAGAGAGAGAGAGAGAGAGAGAGAGAGAGTCAGATTAAAAGATACAGAAGCTATTGTGTTGAGTAAGGGAAGGGGAAGTAATTATCTTAACGAGAACACACAGATAATTGCAGATAGAGTGATTAAATTATAAATGGAAAATAAATGGAGAATATGAACGAAGATAGGAAACTTCCAGACATCGTAATGCAACATCACCTTCACTGATAACACGAGAAAGTAAATGTATGAGTGAATAAATGAATAAATGAATAAATGAATGAACAAACTAATGGGTATGAATAAAGTATAGATTCAAGAAACATGTAAAAAAATGTAAGAGCGAGTAAATGAATAAAATGAATAAACAAAGTACAGATTAACTATAGATACGAGGAACAAAAGAATATAAATGGATGAGTGAATGAATGAATGAATAAACAAAGTGATAAGCATGAATTAACCACAGACTCAAGGAAAGATGTAATTATTCTTTATAAGCTGAGTATACTGGAAATTATATACATAAGGTGAGTTATCTTGAAATATGCATACTAACACGACAAAGCAAATGTGAGTGAATAAAAAAAGATAGATTAATAGATAAACAACGTATAAATTAACAATAGGTTCATGAAAGGGAGATAGATATAACTATTTTTTTATTTATTTATTTATCTTTTTTTTTTTTATAAAGGAACTATGGTGAGAATTACATACAGCCTGAGTCATGTTGATATACACCTTGAATTCATGCATGAAGTTGACTGGTGAACACGGGTATATATGTGTTTTATTCAAGAGCCACTGACTATTGTATAACTTCCCGTACGTTCTTATTTTCATTATGTTTTTGAATAGGTCTTTCGTTTACACCTTAGACCGTGAAGTTAAGAATCACCTCTCGTGTCCTCATATACTATAAACCCCATTCTTAAATTACCGGCCAAACTGAATGAAAACAGTAAAAAGCATTTGAGTAGAAAAAAAAAAGCTAATTGTGAAGAAATATTGCACACCACTACCACCACCACCCTCACCACCACCACCATCACCACCCCCACCATTGCCATTACTACAAGCACCTCCATCACCGATAACACCACCATCAACATCCACAAAACCAACAGTGCGTGGAAAGTTTATACTCCGTGGAAGGAAAGGTTGGCTTGAGCAGAGAGGGAAAGTGAGGGAAGGCCACAGAAGCAGGCGAGGGAAAGACTTGGGGGCGGGGGGGTGAAGTAAGGGAGGAATGGGGGAGGAGGAGAAGGAGGGTGACACGGCAGGGAGTGGAGAGAGAAAGGACAAGAGAACGGAGATGGAAGGAGAAAGCAGGAATTGAGGAGAGAGAGAGAGAGAGAGAGAGAGAGAGAGAGAGAGAGAGAGAGAGAGAGAGAGAGAGAGAGAGAGAGAGAGAGAGAGAGAGAGAGAGAGACGAGACGAGACAACACATACCGGCGATAAATGGTAATTCTTAGGAAGATAAAAAAAAAAAAATTCCTCTTCATTTGCATACGTTGGACTTTCCGTCTTCAATGTTCCTGCTTACAAGTGTTGGGAAATAAATTGAATAAACACATATATACGTACAATGTTCAGTGATGGTATTCCTAGACATGAAAGTGTGCAGTAGTGTAACATTATCCTCTTCACCTTTTCTTTCCTTCTCCAATATTTCTCTCCTGCTTTTTCTCTTATTTCGTCTCTTCCTCCTCTTCCTTCACAAACAGGCTCTGAAGGACCTACACGCCTGCTGCTGCTTGTTATTCATCTGTGCTCTTCTTCTTCTTCCACCTATTCCTCTCCCTCTTTTCCTCCTCCTTGTCTTCCTCCTCCTCCTCCTCCTCCTTCCCAGGCCCATCTTCCACATCTTGACAGTGTAGCCCACAGCCAGCGTCTGCCCTTCACCGACTGCGTGAATGATTCGTCAGGAAGCAACCTCGAGTCATTGCCTTATATTTATGTTAAAAGGGAAACTGTGTCGTTTTTTCCCTCACCTTTATGATAACTGAACCCGCTGACCGATGAAAGGTGAGGTACAGTGAGGTAATATTGCTCTTAGTATTATAATCAGCCTGTCTTACCACAGAGTTTATGCCACTGATAATACTAACGTTATCACCATTATCATTTATCATCATGTAAGGTAAGAGGTATTTCCTGACCTGCACTCATCAATATCATCATCATTATTATAATCATCATGTGAGATCAAAGTATTTCCTGACCTATTCCACTCATCTGTCTGCCGTTTCCATCCCAGATCACTCAAACAAGACTTCTTAACTTAACTGTTTTATCAGGTAGTTTGTCACTGGTAATATTCACATTATCACTATCATCATCACCATCACCATCATCAGCAGCAGCATCATGCAAGATATAGGCATTTATTAACTTCCTCTATTCATCTCTGCCTACTGTCTGTCTTTATCCTGGCCTACCTCCAAGACTTCTTATTTACATCATCACCATTATTACCATCATTATTATTATCATTTCTGTATCTCCATCCCAGGTCACTAAACCGAAATTTCTTAAAGTAATTATCTTAACTAATTCTGCGTCTGGTCTGCCTTCTTTCACCGTTCGTTATTTACAGCTGAGTGATGCAATGGCGTGCACCTTGTGGTTTAACACTTTCCGCTCACTCTTTTACTCCCCATCACTCTTCTCTCTTCCCTTCCTCCCATTCTTCCTTCCCTTCACTGCAGACATAATACCTTGCTTTCACTTGTTTTTCTTTTCCGAAGAAACCATTTCTCAAAGCAAAGAAAAATAAAACAAAGTACTGTCAAACTAACTTGTCGTGTGTGTGTGTGTGTGTGTGTGTGTGTGTGTGTGTGTGTGTGTGTGTGTGTAAGAACATAATGAAAGCTACACAACGCCAGTAGGTCTACAAGCGACAGTCGTTGTGTGTGTGTGTGTGTGTGTGTGTGTGTGTGTGTGTGTGTGTGTGTGTGTGTGTGTGTGTGTGTGTGTGTGTGTGTGTGAAATAACCATTCAGACGGACGTTTTGATCATCAAAGCCTATTAATGTCAACCTTTCCAGAGAGAAAGAGAGAGAGAAAAACTAACATTGCAAAACAGTCGTGAGGTAAATAAGTATTCAATTTTCCAGTAAAAAAAAAAAAAAAATGAAAATAAGAAAAACGAATAAGTTTTACATTTCTTTACCAGTTTTCTTCTTTTGTATATTCTCTTCACCACCACCACTGCCACCACCACCACTGCCACCACCACCACAACCCACCACCTACACCACCACCACCACCACCACCACCACCACTACAGACAAGGTTGGATACGGTCGCCACATTTTCTCCACTAACCTGATCTTATGACCTTTCTCTCTCCTCTGCCTCCCTTCACTTTTCCCTCCCCTCTTCACCTGCCCGCTTCCTTCCCCCTTTCTCTTCCTCCTTGCCTCTCCCTTCCTCGTCCAATACAAAAACAAGACTAGTTTTATTTACGTTTATTGCACTATTCTCAACTTGTTTAAATATATAAGCTTTATTTTTTCTGCCTTCGTTTCATTTTGCTATCAAATTCATATTATCTTTATATACTGAGCAGCAGCAGCAGCAGCAACAGCAGTGGTAGTAGTAGTAGTAGTAGTAGTAGTAGTGGTAGTAGTAGTAGTAGTTGTGGTACATAATCAATTTCTCTCTCTCTCTCTCTCTCTCTCTCTCTCTCTCTCTCTCTCTCTCTCTCTCTCTCTCTCTCTCTCTCTCTCTCTCTCTCTCTCTTTCCCTCTCCTCTCCTCTCCTCTCCTCTCCTCTCCCCTCCCCTCCTCTCCTCTCCTCTCCTCTCCTCTCCTCTCCTCTCCCTCCATTCCTTTCACATTCGTGCGAACTCAAGGCTGAATGACTGACAATACTTCGATGTAATACTAAAATTTAAGTTATATGTAGGTTTCCTGAAGCGTTAACCGTTCTTTGGGAACTGAATTATGACGTTATTAAACTTTTATCTTGAGGTTTTGGTCCCTCCGCAATGTGTCGCCGTGAGTGATGGATTATGAGCAATTACTGACCGCAGCCTTGTTCTTAGTTTTCTTGTTCTTGTTCTTTTTAGCGGTATTCTTGTTCTTGATCTTGCTCTTCTTGTTCTTGATCTTGCTCTTCTAGTTCTTGATCTTGTTCTTTGTTCTGTCTGTCTTCCGTCTTCTTTTTTTTTTCATTTTTTTTATTTTCTTCAAATTCGTCTTCATCCTTTTCTTTCTTCGTTTTTTTCTTTCTCCTCTTCTTGTTTCTTGCTTTATTTTTCTTCTTCTTTTGCCTTTTCACTATCATTATCTTGTTTCTTCTTTTTTTCTTTTATTTTCTTCTTTTGCGTCTTCATCATCATCATCTTTCTTTTTTCTTCTTCTTTCTCTTCATCATCATCATCATCATCATCATCATCATCATCATCATCATTTTCTTCTTTTTCTCCTCCTCCTCCTTCTCCTCCTCCTCCTCCTTTCTCCTTTCTCTTCTTTTTATCATCATCTTCCTTCCTCCTCCCTCTTCTGCTTCTATTTCCACTTCTTCCTCTCCTTTCACCACTCTGTCAACATATTTTTCTCGCGTTTCCACATTTTTTTTTTTTTTTTAATTCTTGTCTGTCCCAGTTCGTGGTTGTATTTGGAATGTGAAGGTGTTGCGTACCCAGGTCACTAGTATTCAATGCTGCTGAGTCACGATAAAAACAGCCAACTCTCCTACCAACTAGTTTTTACCGGTAGAAAGTATTGCTGACCAGTAATACCACTATTATTATCACCACTACTACTTGGGGAGAGTGAACTCCTACCAGACGCGTTCCTTGGGTGGCGAATGGGGAAACCCGTAGAGGAAATGCCTTTCTTCAGGGATGCTCTGAATAACCAGTAAGGAAGGAGCCGTGGACCAAACCTCGAAAAAGGATTGGAGCCCTTACCGTGTATTATCCAAGAAAAAAAAAATGGAAAGTCACACAAGAAGAAATACAGAGAACAGCGTTAATGGGAGATGTAGCCAAGAAATGAATACAGATGTCTCGCTCTGTAGGGATAACCATAACAGGTGGTCCGAGATCGTCAACAAGTGACTGTCCAAAGCAACTTACAAATCAGATCTGCAACATGAAATGTAAGAACTTTGCATCAATCTGGAAAGTTTCAAAATGTGAAACAGGAAATGAAAAGGATGAAGTTAGATATTCTAGGAATGTGTGAAATGAGGTGGTCAAGAGTGAACAAGCTGACACAAAGATGTTTTATATACTCGGAAGGAGACACAGTAGTGAGAGGTGTGGGAGTAATGCTTGCAAAGAACACTGCCAAGTACCTACTTGGATACTAGGCGATATCGGATCGATTACTATTAGTTAAATTGGAGGGAAACCGTATTAATACAAATATTATGCAAGTTGACTCACCAACGGCGGAAAGCAACGAAGAAGAAATAGACCAGTTTTATGACAACCTGAATAAAGCAAGCCAACAATGTATGTCTCATGAAATGATAATGATAATGGGAGACATGAACGCAAAGGTGGCAAGAGGGAGAGATGGAGATACAATTGGACCTTTCGGCCTTGATGCCAGAAATGAAAGAGGGCATCCGGCGACTAATGTACAGAAACCAAATAGACTATATATATATATATATATATATATATATATATATATATATATATATATATATATATATATATATATATATATATATATATATATATATATATATATATATATATATATATATATATATATATATATATATATAACTACAAATAAACGATACATAAACCAGATAATAAAATGTACGACTTCAAAGTGTTGATTGTGACAGTGATCATAACCCAGTGGTCGCAGTGCTAAGATTAAGACTAAAAACAAATAATAATAAAGAAGAGAAGAAGAGAACCACAAATGGATTTAAACGAACTGAGTAAGGAAGACACAAGAGAACGATATAAAGTTGCAGTACAGAATACATAAGAAATACTTGCAGATGAGAACGACATGGAAGAGCTGGGCACAGAGTGGAAATGTTTGCAAAGAGCACATGTGAAAGCAGCTGAAGAAATATTACTAAGGAGAGAAAGACGAGCAAGACAAGAGTGGATGGCAGAAGACATGCTCGAGTTGACGGAAGAAAGAAGGAAGTACAATCATAGTAATACAGTAAGATACAGAGAACTAAACAGACAAGTAAAAAGAAAATGTTCTGATGCAAAGGAAAAATAGATAAACGAGCATTGTAATAAGATAGAAGATTCAGCAAACAGATACACACAAATGATGTATGAAAGAGTTAAAAACACTTACTAGAAGAGGTAAATTACATGCAGGTGAAGTAGTAATGAAAAAAAGAACGGCGAAGTAGCAATGGAAAAAAAGAGGATGTTCTCGACAGATAGAAGGAGTATATAGAGGAATTGTTTGAGGATGACAGAACAGAACATTAAGAACTGGAGGTAGAAATGACTAGTCTTGATATCGGCGAGGATGAAGCAGAGAAGGCAATTAGAAAAATGAAGACAGGAAGGGCAGTTGGAGAGGATGGCGTAGCAGTGGAGATATTTCGTGCTCTGGGCGGGTTCAGCACAGGAAAGATTACCAACATCACTAACAAAATCAACAGCACGGGAGAACTTAGTGATGATATGTGTAAATCAATATTTATGACTATACCAAAGAAACCTGGAACTCTAGAGTGCAATAAACACAGAACTATAAGTACAATAAGCCAAATAGCAAAAGTAGTATTAAGGGCAGTACTAGAAAGAATAAGAGCAAAGATAAGAACCGAGATAGCTGAAGAGCAATATGGTTTTATATAAGGAAAAAGAACAACTAATGCTTTAATGAGAGGAGTATACAGGGACTGCCACGTGTAAGCCTGGTCGCTTCTTGCAGCTTCCCTTATTTCTTATGTTCTTATGTTCTTATGTATAGAGATGCAGAGAGACATGTATTTCGCTTTTATCGACTATGAAAAAGCATTTGACAGTCAAACACGAAGATTTGCTTGACATGTTGAATCAATTGGAGTTGATGGATATGGCACTTCAGTAAGGTAAGGTACTACTACTATGACTATGACTACTATGGCTACTAAACGCATCATAAACCGGCCGTCTTTTGTTTTGTTTTTGTTTTCGTGTCTCCTTAGTTATTTTTGGAAAGTGTCAATGGGCGGCGCTACTTTGAATTTTTCCTTCTTTTTTTTAGTTAGCGTTATTATATTTAGTTAGCGTGTATCATATAGATTAACCATTTTGCGTGATAATCATGAGAAGAGAGAGAGAGAGAGAGAGAGAGAGAGAGGAGAGAGAGAGAGAGAGAGAGAGAGAGAGAGAGAGAGAGAGAGAGAGAGAGAGAGAGAGAGAGACTTGATCAATTTTTCTCTCTCAGAAAGCTAAATACTGAATGAGTCTAAAAAAATTGGTCAGCTTACTACTGTTATTACCACCACCACCACTACCACCACCACCATCACCACCACTATTATTACTACTACTACTACTACTACTACGCCACCACCACTACAACCACTACCGCCACTACAGAATACCACAAAACCTTCCATCCCTACTTCCACACAACCCCTTTGCACACACACACACACACACACACACACACACACACACACACACACACACACACACACACACACACACACACACACACACACACACATAAAACAGGAGATAAACACCAATTATCAACAAAGGCGGGAACTGAGAGGAAAAGTTTGCCTCGGGGCGGGGTTGGGACGAACGGGAACCCACGAGGGAGTGATGGGGCGCGGCAGGGATGGGGAGGGAAGTGAGGCCAAAGGTGACGCAGGTAAAAGGAAAGAGAATGAGGGAAGGATGGATAAGGTGGGTATGGCAAAGTGTCTGGGTCTTTTAGGTTACCTGGGGATTAGAAGTGTGAAAGTGTGTGGGGAGGAGAGGAGAAGGGGAGAGAGAGAGAGAGAGAGAGAGAGAGAGAGAGAGAGAGAGAGAGAGAGAGAGAGAGAGAGAGAGAGGAGAGAGAGAGAGAGAGAGAGAGGAGAGAGAGAGAGAGAGAGAGAGAGATTGTCCACGTTAAATCATTAGGGAACTTTAACGGAAGACTAGACAAATTTTTGGATGGGGATAATAGATGGAAATACGGAAGCATGTTTTATAAAGGGATCGCCACGTGTAGGCTTGATGGCTTGATGTTCTTATACTCAATCAAACAAAGGGGAAAACAAACAACGACACAAGCACACAACAGACAGTCACACAAATATAAATAAAAAAAAGTCGAACACACGGACACACAGAGATAAATTAAGAAGCAAAAGGGAAAGTAAAGGTGATTAGGGCGTCCACTTACCATCTGTCGCTCAAACTACAGCTTGTCCAGCAACACAAGATAAACCCTTACCCGATCGCCGAGTCTGAGCGAGGGAAGGGCCGGCGCTAGGTGGTGGTGATGGTGCTGCTGTAATGGAGAGAATAGTAGTGGATAGTAAGGGTAGTGGTGGTGGTGATGATGGTAGTCACGGTGGTGGTGGTGATGAGGATGGTAGTAGTAGTAGTAGTAGTAGTAGTAGTGGAAGGAAGCAATTATGAGACATTTCTGTTGGTGTGACAAGTCATATTTTTCGCTTTCATGTAGTAGGTTGACAACGGTACGTCAACACACACACACACACACACACACACACACACACACACACACACACACACACACACACACACACACACTGTTGCAAGGTGAGTGATTTTGACACCGGACCATAAAATAGGTGAACAAAGGCAGTTAGTGGTTACAGGGGCCGCGCCTCCTTCCCTTTGAGACCGCAGCAGCAGTAGCAGCAGCAGCAGCAGCAACAGCAGCAGCAACAACGACAACAACACAACAATAACAACATTAATTACAATAATAACGATAATAATAATAATAATAACAACAACAACAACAACAACAACAACAACAACAGCAGCAGCAGAATTAACAACAACAACAACAACAACAACAACAACACAACAACAACAGCAGCAGCAGCAGCAGAATTAACAACAACAACAACAACAACAACAACAACAACAACAACAACAACAACAACAACAACAACAACAACACACACACACACACACACACACACACACACACACACACACACACACACACACACACACACACACACACACACACACACACACACACTTGCCACAGATGATAATTAAAAGTATTGGCTTATGTTACTACGAATGCAAGTGTTCCACGTGAATAACGACAAGACAGCTGGCGTACACCACCACCACCACCACTACGACCACTACCACCACCACCACCACCACCACCACCACCATCTCTGTAACCCCTTTCCAGGACAAAAACATCCCCTAATGTTCCTTATTTGCTTCTGTCAGCCGTCCATTTGTTTCAGGCCGCACCAGCAAACTTTACTATCTTACTTCTCCGTAGCAAGACCAGTAACACAGCTTGATAGGAATGACCTAGCGTCGTATCACACCCCAGCGCACAATATCCACTATAATCCAGCAGCGCCTCGCCAGATAAGGTACCTACCAACTTCAACTCACTGTAACTCAAAACCTTTCTCGAGTTGATGGTCTGTTAAAGGCATAAGTTGATACCATATTTAATTTTGCATCTAATGGTGTGTGTCTCGTCCCACTGAGATCACGTTTAATGGATGATACTTCCTGAATACTGATCGTACCTCTGTTTATAGTATCACTCGTACCAAATTTAGTGTCAGTCATAGTTACCTCGTTGTGGTCTCGATATTAGGTCATGATCTGTATATGAAAAAAGGAAATAAATAAATAAACACAAAACGGAGATAAAAAAAAAAAAAAAAAAAACTAAAAGCGTAAGGGTCGTAAAAACACAGCATGACTCTTAACTTTGACTCCCTATAAGTCAAAGCTCTGCGGGAGACGAAGTTCAGTGCAACATTTCATAGTGAATCCAGTGCTGTGTCTCATGGCATGTCTCCACTCTCGCTGGGACAAAATTTAGTGGATCAATTGTCAAAAAAAAAAAAAAAAAAAAAAAAAAAAAAAAAACAAGGCGCATCATTTCCTTCAAGTTTAGTAATGTGATTATACACACGCACTGAAGCAATCTGAATTTCGCATGTTCACTCATATAAGTAGTGTCGGTCAATGTTGCCAAATTTCAGCTTGATCAGTGCAGTTCATGAGTTGCTACCAGGCGACATCACAGCTCCCACAAATCGACCTTACAACTGTTCTGTTAGCTTACTGTAAGGCACGGGGCATACCTCAAATGAATAATAAAAAACATGTACGTAATACCTTTGTGAAAAACAATAAAAAATGAACAGTCTGGCATGATCCGCAGAAACACATCAGGGATTAAAATTTCTGGCGAATGTGAACGCTCTCATTAGATACAATATATGAAAGGTACGTACGTATTAGTTCATGAATTAAGAGACATCTGCGCTCGCTCTTCTAACCCAGTTCTGCCATGCCCATAAGAAAGGTCCGTAACACACACACCAAGTTACAACAGAATCGGCTGACTTGAAAGAAAGGCGCTCGTAAAGGGAAGGGTGGCATATGTTTTCCTATTTGCTACAAAGGGAAGTGTTCATCAACATTTTAGTCACAGCTGCTCACACACACACACACACACACCACACACACACACACACACACACACACACACACCACACACACACACACACACACACACACACACACACACACACACACACTCTATAATAAAAGTAGGGATAAGTGGTAATTACTAAAAAATACGATAAAATACTAGTGTGTGTGTGTGTGTGTGTTTAAGAGAGAGAGAGAGAGAGAGAGAGAGAGAGAGAGAGAGAGAGAGAGAGAGAGAGAGAGAGAGAGAGAGAGAGAGAGAGAGAGAGAGAGAGAGAGAGAGAGAGAGAGAGAGAGATGATACATTGCAGCCTGGTTGCGACCTCTGAGTCTCCCACACCTGGGCGACAAGTCAGGCTGCAGTAAATATGGAAATGATAGCGGAGAGGACATTGGGTCGATAAAGTTTGCACGTGGCTGAGGCAGAAGCGAGGCATAAATGATCTGCGTGGTTTGAAGATACATCATATAAATATTACTAGTGACTAATGACCTTGAACCAACTCATTTGAATTTTTTTTTTTTTTTTTTTGTGTAAGGAGTGGTGTGTGTGTGTGTGTGTGTGTGTGTGTGTGTGTGTGTGTGTGTGTGTGTGTGTGTGTGTGTGTGTGTGTTTGTGTGTGTGTGTGTGTGTGTGTGTGTGTGTGTGTGTGTGTATGTAACAGATAAAGGGGAAAAGGTAGTTTTCTTATAGTGAGAGCTAAAAGAAACAGGAACTAAGATCTTGAATTAATTATTCTGTATGTGTCAGGGAGACGAGGAAAAAAAATACAGGTGAACTAAAAGAGACGGCATATCGAAGGACTTCTCGAGATTACCAGCTGTCAGCACTTAGGATCGTCAGTAAATTAAAGGACTTAGGGTTGTCAGCAGAACACATCTTAATACAGTCAGCATAACACAAAACTTAAAATTATGAGAAAACACCAAAAACAGTGGAAAAAAAAAATGATACATACTGTGATTTATACATACTACTAGATTGCGTGAGAAACACTGCTCCGCTTCTTGAAACATACCGAGAGACACGTCACTGTTAAGCTTTTGAGGTAGCAAGACAAGCAGGAGCAACAGTGAGCGGCGGCAGTAAGTCACACCTGCCTGGGCCGACCGGTTGTGGTATCTCCTGCAGTCCTCACTTGATCGTCGCGATATGAGGCAGCATTAGTCAGACATGGATGCAGCGCACAGGTAATAATGACACTTGGTGAACTGTGCAGAACAGTAAGACAAGACACAAGATAAAGAAGCACTGGTCAGACAGGGGAAAACATATACAGGCAATATTGGGCATGCTGGAGAGAACACTATCTAAAACCAAAAAAAAAAAGACCAGCCTTAGTTAACTCATGGCTACGAACTGAACATACAAAACATCAGAATATAGGAAAATAAGAGAAGCTGCATGAAGCCATCAGGCTTACACGTGGCAGTCCCTGCATGAAACACACCCACCTGCGTACTTCCACCTATCACTCTCATCCATAAATTAACCTGATCTTAAACATTTGAACCGTTTACTCATGATTAAATTACAATGGACGAAATAGATTAACTACCGTGTATTGTCTTGAAGACCAGCTTTTATAAGAATAAGGTCTCTCAGACATCAAAATATTAGTAGCAAGAAAATGCTACATATCTCCATTATATGCTTATAATGATTCTTCACAGGTGCAACTTAAATGAATATTTAAGACTTACCAATAAGAGAGCCGGATTTCCATGACTACCAGTGTGCTTTGATGTTAATACACTCTGTGCGCGGACCAACCTCGAAGCTGCCCAATCATTTGTTTGTGCGCCGATGCGGTAAGCACGGTAAACCTACGCTCATTTTTTTTACAATATTCTTATTACAATTATTCTTATTTTTTTATTCATTTTTCTTATTAGTGTGATCCGGGCTTAACCTAACATAGCAAACTTACGATGAATCTGTTGCTAGTGTGAACCAGTCTTGACCAAACACGCTAAATCTGCGCTGAAGTATTACTAGCGTGAAACCAAACTTAACCAAACAACAAACAGGCCTTGTAAACAAATCGAAACATGACTTGTCAGAGATCCAAACAAATTAGCCTGGAGATGCTCCGTGTTGGCGAGAGGGAGGAGTGAAGGCGAAGGAGGATTCCCTGTCATGTAAATATTAGTGTGCTTACAGTGTGTGGTGGGAATGGTGATGAGGGAGACACTTGAGGAAGAAACAACTGATGGATTAACACAAAACAAAGAGGTAGGAAAGTTTTGAATAATAATGTCTCTAAGTATGTAATTATAATTCTTTAATCTCTCTCTCTCTCTCTCTCTCTCTCTCTCTCTCTCTCTCTCTCTCTCTCTCTCTCTCACTAAAGCTTCATAACGTTTTCTTGGACACTATACAAATAAATGCAACACAATATGAGCGAATCTTGAGCGTCTGGACAACTACCTGAACACCCTCAGGATCACATCAGCTATTCCTACACTTCACACCCTGTTTGAAGGCGCCGTTACTTTGTTTTTCTTCCAGCCTTTTTGCCAACTTTTCCTTTAAGTCTACAATTTCTTAAGAGCTGCCCATCATACACACAGCCATTTATCTGTACTTTTCTCTCTTTTTTTTTTTTGTCAAGTTTTTCTTCATGTCGACAATATTTTAGTTCCGAGGCACCCAAACAGTCATTCCTTTGCACTTTTCCCCCCAATTTTTTCCCTCTTCAAGTTTTTAAGAGCTCCCCGTCACACAAATAACTATTCACCTGTACTTTTCTTCCTACTTTTTGTAAACTTTTCCCTCAAGTCGATAAAGAGCGCCCCGTCACCCAAATACAGTCATTCCCGTGCATTTTCCGTCAACTGTCTGATTGATTGATTGGATGTTAAGGGTTACACCGGCCTGCATATTTCCAAAGTCAGGAAGAATAGGTGCCCACCACTCTTGAACACTTTGGGCTGGTTTAGACTATGTTAGGTTGGGTTAAATTAATACATGTTGAAAGACGCTAGTAAGTTTGTGTGGGAATCACAATGAGAGTCTTTCTGAGAATATCCTGTGGCTAGTGTCGGAGCTGCAGCCGAGCGTCTTCACAGGCTACCGCATGTACTCGCATAGTCTCCGGGAAGATGCCACCGGCGACACCTACACACTTTCTGCGAAGACGCCGTTACTATAATAACTTTTTCTCCCATTTCCCTATTTTTTTTTATCACTTTTCCCTCACGTCGCCCATTTCTTAAGAGCTGCCCATCACCCGAACACAGTTATTCATCCTCGCTTTTCATTTGACTACAACAAACAAGGCTTTGACAAACAGATAGCCAGTCATTTATCAGCTCTTAATCCTCTAACTGCTATACATTCCCACATTAAATAAAACTATGCTGCAAATTCACGGTATAATTTGAAGACCACCGACAATTTTGCTGCAGTCTATCCCAAGAGAGACTGCCTGATGTCCTTATGCTCTTCCGTTCTAAAAAAAAAAGAGTGAATGATGTTGTGGTTTAAATATATTTGTGCTTTTCTTTTTATTTCCGCTCTCTAAAACTTGGATAGGGTGACTGAAAAAAAGTAAACAAGTGCGTCAGTAGCAGTTAAAGAAGTAATTAGAGTTAATTATGCGTCTCATCTTATGTCTCTAAAATTTGTCCCGGGGGACTAAAACAATTACAAGTGCGTCATTGATAATTAGACAAGTTAAAGAGTTAAGTATGCGTGTTATCAGTCACAGACAAGCCAGATTAAAAGACAGATGCATTCATAGTTGGCTGGTCACGAGGCGGGCAGTTTTCTTGAGGTACATGTCATCTTTGTGGTCCCAGGGAGAACGGTTCTTGTGCTATCAGTTACATTTCCACAGTGATAGCGAGTCACAATCCTGCTTACTATATTAAATTTTATCATCTGCTGACTATGCACACTCAGGGTGTTTCATTACGTCTGTAACGTGTAGCAAGGCTGACCACTCTTTACTATGTATGAACGAATGTCTGGTCACAATTTCCTCTAAGATACGTGTCCACTCTCGCCGCGTCCTTAGCATGCCAATAATGACCACTCTGTACCATGCAGGAACTAAGGTCAGTTAAGAAATGAAAACTTTTTAAATGAAATCATCGATCTAGTCACACACATCACACAAAACATTATTAGTTGCTACAGAAACATGTATGAATGTAATGACGTGGGTAATTTGTTGTGGGAAAGATGTATTCTAATCGCCGTGCAGGAACTAGGATAAATTAAGAAACGAATATCTTTTAACATCATTGATCAGTTCATACGATACACAGGTGGCTGTTTTAAATATATACGAGTAAATTAATTATTTATTAATGAATTCATGAATTTTTAAAATATTAAATAATGAACCACATTTTAATTACTATGAGGAATTTCAAATTCTCAAGTTATCTCCTCCTGAATTTTGTTTTGACTCTGGAAGATAAGAATAATTTTCCATCGATATCTGATCATGATACAAACGGAAAGAGATAGCGAGACGAGAATATATATATATATATATATATATATATATATATATATATATATATATATATATATATATATATATATATATATATATATATATATATATATATATATATATATATATAAAGCGAAATCTTAATTATTGACGGAAAACGTGAGTGTGTAGCGGGGCCTTTCAATCTGGCACCAAACATCTCCCAGACCTTGTCATGTGACTAGGTTGGGAAGGAGTAGAGCCTGAGCACAGCTGATATGCACTTCTCTTGCTTCGGAGCCACTAATGAAAACCCGGCATTACACACCACACACCTTTGCCTCACTTAATTAATCACTTAATTACGCTGCACGTGCACACTTCTCCCACTGACAGAACATCAGACTCATTCTCGTTTGCTTCAATGGCCGGTGCAGTGGCTAACGCGTTAGCTTAGGAATCCGTGGGCTCCAGCTCGAATCCAAGCTAGAGCAGTCGTCGCACAGTTGACATAAGAACAAAAGTAAATAAGGGAAACAGCAAGAAGACGTCTGTACTTGCATGAAATATATCTACGTATCTCCACCTATTACGCTCTTCCATAAACTTATCTAATCGCTGTTCATCCTTCCTTCCGATTGATCGATAAACGGACATCTGGGAAAACCTGGGGAAGGTAAACTGTGGAAACCCTGATGTGACCCTGCTTTTTTTATTTTTGATGTAAAGGGTACTGGCCTAGGACGACAAAAGTTATAAAAACGCCTATTGAAGGTGTCAGATATTAGAGCACAGTAAAGAAAATCCGTATCTGGGGATAAGGGAAGTAATAAGACGGAGATAAGCACTGAGGCCACGCGAATCTATAGCACATGTCCCTGACTTTACCTTTAATTTTCTCTATGCATTGTAAAAAGAGAGGATTGCCATATGAAGGAATTACTAAAGAACACTTAGTATACTCAAGGGTAATAGCGCGAGGCACTTCTCATGATTACCTCAAAAGCTGGAAAAGTTGCCTAAATGATCTTTCAGTATTAATCAAACTTGGCTTATACGCAACATTTCCCCCAAAATGATCATGTGAAATTGAGCTTCATAAGAAATGGGAAGAAATAAGGGAAGAAATGTGCAGAGAGAGAGAGAGAGAGAGAGAGAGAGTGAGAGAGAGAGAGAGAGAGAGAGAGAGAGAGAGAGAGAGAGAGAGAGAGAGAGAGAGTGTATGTGTGAATGGTGGTGGTGGTGGGGGGGGGGATGTCTGTAGTGTTGCGTCGGTTCATTGCCCCTCCCACCCACAACCACAACCGCCACCACTACCTCCACCTCCTCCTCAAGGTCACTGACTCGCGCAACAACTAGAGGTTCCCCATTCATTGATTCACACACACACACACACACACACACACACATACACACACACACTTACTATCAATCAGGCAATAAAGATTACGTAACACATATCTCAATAATTATCTATTTGTATTTTATCTTTAGTAAATTTTGTTGTAATGTATTTTGATTTATTGGTTTTCGGTGCCTCATGATCCCGTTATTGTCACTCAAATCGATCAGTTTAATTATCAGTTTATCAATGCAAAACGAAGATTATCATGAAGTGTCCCCAATTCTTTTTTTTTTCTGTCCTATATATATACGAGTATATATATATATATATATATATATATTTTTTTTTTTACTTTCGTAAGATATCCCTGAATTATATATCTCCATTTTCTTTCCCCTTCATGTTTGTCTCGTTTTCTACAAAGGTTTATAGCTGTGTTCTCTATTCTCTCTCGTTTGTCTGTTCATCATTATAGTCATCAGTCTTATTCTTGCTCTTCTTGTTCTTGTTCTTCATCTTCTTTCTTTTTTCTTCTTCGTGACACACACACACACACACACACACACACACACACACACACACACACACACACACACACACACGACTCAACTAACTCAGAGAGGAACCAACACATCCACAGAAACAGATCAGAAAAAAAAATGTTGTCATGTCACTTTATACACCTTTCACTCTGAGAACAATGACGTACAGGCTGATAATGTATAATGGCTCAGTACTCTTACAGCCTCAGTCAGGAATTAAAAAAAAACTGCTTGTCTGTCACCCACTTCTTCACTGTCTTCCACTGAATTCTTGGTCTTCTAATATACTGACAGTCTCCCTATAAAAGCTGATAATTAATAGATTGTAAGCAGACCACACAGCTTATGATTAGGAGAAAACTCTAAAGAAGAGTGATTCTGACCAAGCGTAAAAAAATAAATAAATAAATAAATAAATAAAAAATAAATAAAAAAATATAAAAAATAAAAAGGCCGTGGAAGTACCAGTCCCTTAAGAAGACAATGAGAAAACAAGTCCAAAATTACATTAAAAAGTGTCTTGAAATCTTCTTCAAAAAGTTTTAGCTACAGGCAGGAGGAAATACAGGAGCAGACATAGGGTTTCAGAGTTCAATTCCAGAGTTCAGTTCCAGAGCTACTAGCAGGAGGAAATACAGAGGCAGACAGGGGGCTCCAGAGTTCAGTTCCAGAGCTACAGGCAGGAGGAAATACAGAGGTAGACAGGGGGTTCCAGAGTTCAGTTCCAGAGCTACAGGCAGGAGGAAATACAGAGGCAGACAGGGGGTTTCAGAGTTCAGTTCCAGAGTTCAGTTCCAGAGCTACAGGCAGAAGGAAATACAGAGGCAGACAGGGGATTCCAGAGTTCAGTTCCAGAGCTACAGGCAGAAGGAAATACAGAGGTAGACAGGGGGTTCCAGAGTTCAGTTCCAGAGCTACAGGCAGGAGGAAATACAGAGGCAGACAGGGGGTTTCAGAGTTCAGTTCCAGAGTTCAGTTCCAGAGCTACAGGCAGAAGGAAATACAGAGGCAGACAGGAGATTCCAAAGTTCAGTACAAGCGATGAAAGACGTAGAACATTAGTTAACTCTTGCGGTATGTTAGTACACTTTCAAGTCACAACTGCACCTTTGAGTCATGGAATTGTAAAGCACTTTCAGACACCATTTGTTTCTCCCTTCTAAACTTTCACTGCAGCCACGCAAAAACATACGGCAGTGAGGTATTGCAAGGCGGGAGCGACAACCTCTAGGCAATTCCTATACACTCACATTTTAGGGGGTAGTCTTAAAAGCTTCGGCATCTTGTCTCATTGCTGGAAATTTTAACAGGGTGTAGTGGAAGTTACAGTGTTTTATTAATTCTAGTGATAATTAAACAGGCATTTATATATACAAAAAAAAAAAAAAATCTAACAATTCACATAAACTTCACATACATTTTAGTCAGTAATCTTGATAAAAAAATTCACCGTCTCATCTCTAAATGTTAACAAGCTGCAGTGTAAATTATCATGGCTGGCAAGGGTGTTTTCATGATTCTATCAATAGTTTAACAAACATCATTGAAAAATCTAACAATTATCATTCATTCCACGAAGTTAGCATAGTTTTCAAGAGACTTTCACGATTCTAGCGATAGTTTAACGAGAATTACTCAACAATAATAAGAAAAAACAAACAACCGACCAATCACCTCCGTAGCCTCCGAAGATGATAATACCCAGAGAAAAGCAACTAATAATCTTTGAAAATAGCCCTGCTGAAAACCCAAAACGTTTAGGAATACAAGGACTCATAACATACCTATATTTGGCACAAAAAATACAGGTCGAACCTCTTGCCAGCTGTTAAGGAGTGGAACATACGAGACTATCGGTAAACGGAGTGATGCATGACTGTTTTTAAAATTCCTCTGGTTCTTGGGTTAACGTTTCTCGATGGGAGTTTTGACAAGTATATATAGGCAGTGCATTTAACTATGGAAAAAAACTTATCTGTAAATGTTACTATTGTTGGCAGAGAGAGAGAGAGAGAGAGAGAGAGAGAGAGAGAGAGAGAGAGAGAGAGAGAGAGAGAGAGAGAGAGAGAGAGAGAGAGAGAGAGAGAGAGAGAGAGCTACTTTATACCATCATTAGACAAGCAATTACGTGTTCAAAACCCGTGGCTGTGTCTGTGACGTCACGTAAAGGTTGCGACGCTTAGAGGCTGTCTGATGGTTAACCGCGAGAGAGAGAGAGAGAGAGAGAGAGAGAGAGAGAGAGAGAGAGAGAGAGAGAGAGAGAGAGAGAGAGAGAGAGAGAGAGAGAGAGAGAGAGAGAGAGAATTTATAAAGAAAAGGAATTATCAAATCTTTAAACCACCATGTGAGAGAGAGAGAGAGAGAGAGAGAGAGAGAGAGAGAGAGAGAGAGAGAGAGAGAGAGAGAGAGAGAGAGAGAGAGAGAGAGAGAGTTTATAAAGAAAAGGAATTATCAAATCTTTAAACCACCATGAGAGAGAGAGAGAGAGAGAGAGAGAGAGAGAGAGAGAGAGAGAGAGAGAGAGAGAGAGAGAGAGAGAGAGAGAGAGAGAGAGATCCCCAAATTTAATGAAATGACACCATGATTTGGGCAACATTTCACTTTCACTATAATGATCCTCTTCCTCCTCCCCCTCCCCCTCTTCTTCTTCCTCCTCCTCCCCTACAATCACCATCACCATCACCATCACAGTCGCTACCATCTGGCATCATTATCAGCATCACTACCATATATAATCCTCCCCCATGTACTGCTGTTATTTCCATCACCTTCACCATTACTACTGTCATCATTATCATCATCATCACTATCATTATTATCATTGTCCTTCCTCTCACTGTCGACTCTACAGTTTTATTCTCATTCGATCACCATTATCACTATCACTTCCATCACAATCCTCGCCATCATCATTATCATTCATCTCACAATTCTCCACATCGTTACCTCATACACTGCCACCATCATCATCACCACCACCACCACCACACAAAACACCACTTAAATCACTGTCATCTTCATCATCAGCACCACCACCATCACCATCATTATCACAGCTATCACCACATCCACTCCTGTCATCAAAATACGAATTTTCATCATTACCTGCACTGTCATAAGCGTCACTGTAACACGTGTCACTATTGGTTAAGTTTACGTGCTTCATTATAAGCATTATCACTGTGAATTAGGGATGGAGTATTGTGTTAATGTTAGTTCATTAGTTAAAGAGCAGTATTATTACGGACAGGGAGAGAGAGAGAGAGAGAGAGAGAGAGAGAGAGAGAGAGAGAGAGAGAGAGAGAGAGAGAGAGAGAGAGAGAGAGAGAGAGAGAGAGAGAGCTATATAGAGTTACAAAAAAAAAAAAAAAAACAGGTCACAACAGACCTTGCGGTACTCACGAGGTGACCTGACTTAGGACTACTAAGGTGATAGTAGAAGAACTAAGCAAAGCAAAGGTTCTCTCCCCACCCTCCACTTCCTCCAGCATGAGCCGTACAGGAAAAAAAAGAAGGAGAAACCCGAAGGAAATTTTACAGGAAAGAAAGAAAATAGATGAAATGAGGTGCTCCATTTCCTGAAGGCAAAGAAATGAACCTGTAACAAACAAACGCTGTTAGTCGCGGATTGGAGGCAAAATATTTGTCAAGAAGGCGTTTAAAAGTCTCTAGATATTGCAGTCTATCACGTCTCTAGGAAGCCCATTCCAAAGATTTACTGCTCGGTGAAAAAAAATGTTTTTTGATTCATGGGAGTTGAAGGATTTACCAACAATTTTGCAACCATTTCCTGGCGTGCAATTTGAAGAGTCTATCGTGAAATATTTAGTGCAGTCCATGTTGTCAATGTCTTTGATGATTTGAAACACCTGTATTAAGTCACCTCTTGGTCTTCTTTGTATTAATGGGAATAGATTTAATTGTTTAACACGCTGTTCGTATCATTTGTTTCTTAGGCTTGGTATCATTTTTTGTTATTCTAAGCTGAATTCGTTCTAATCTATCAATGTCTTTCTGGTAATAGGGGCAACATGCTTGAACGCAATATTCCAAAAGAAGACGGGCTAAACAGTTATACAAAGTGAGGATTGTGTCCTTAGATTTATATTCAAAAGATTCTGCTGACTAAGCCAATTATTTTGTTTGCCTCCTTTACGACTTCTGAACATTGTTGGCTAGGTTTTAAGCTACTCGATATTGTTACTCATAAATCAGTTTTGTTGTCTACACTTTTTAAGTTGGGTACCACTCAAAATATACTTTGCTTTCTCGTTTCAATACCCTGTATGAACCACTTTATACTTATCTGCATTAAAACTCATTTGCTAGGTTTGCCCTCAACTCTGACTACCTCTCTAGATTTTTATGCATTTTTATTACTTGTTCGTTAGAGACTACAGAATTCGCTATTTTGGTGTCATCATCAAAATTCGTTTATATAAACAAGGAAGAGAACAGATCCTAAGACTTATCCCTGTGGCACCCCGCTGGATACGTTAGTCCACTTGGATGCTTTTCTATTTATTACTACTCTTTGTTTACGGTTGTTTAGCCAGTTTTCTACCCATCTCAGCATGTCGCCTTGGATACCGTGTGATTTTAGTTTGATCAGTAAACATTTGTGGAGGACTTTGTCGAAGGCCTTTTGAAAATCAAGATAAATTATATTTACCGCTTTACTTTCGTCATACTGGTTCAGAATATCACAGAAGAAGTCTAAGAGGTTCATCAAACAAGAGCGTTTGTTGCGGAAGCCGTGTTGAGTATTTTTAAGTAAGTTGTTTTCTTCCAAGTGATTAACGAGTTTATCTCTTACAAGTGTTTCAAGTATTTTACATATTACTGAGGTTAAGCTAACTGGCCGGTAATTACATGGTAAAGATCTACTGCCTTTTTTGAAAATCGTTGTTAGCAAACTTCCATTCATCAGGCATTGTACCGGACTGCAAGGATTTATTGAACAATACGGTCAGTGGTTTAACTAATTCTGATTTCGCTTCTTTTAAGATGCGGAGTGAGATCGTGTCAATCCCGGGTGACTTGCTAACTTTAAGTTTGTCGAAGTGTTTTGACACGTCACTTTCGGTTATACTGATGCTGCTTAGGACGTCGTTGTTATCAGTTTGGACTGCTGGCACCGTAGGGATGTCGCTGAGGTCTTCTGTTGTAAATACTGAAGCAAAGAAAGTGTTGAGAATGTTAGTAATTTGATCTTCATCATTGGTAAAATCTCCATTTTCGTCAATTATTGGTTCAGTAGTTGAAGTAATCACTTTGTTCTGCCTGATAAAGCTATAAAATTCCTTCCGGTTCGTCTTACTCTGGTTCGCAACATGTAACTCGGTGGACCTTCTGCTATGTTTGATTAACCTCTGCTTTATGTCTTAACTCTACGAATCTAGTGCGTTCTTCGTTATTACTGAAGGATTTTAATCTGTTATGTGCATCCCTCTTTGGAGCGCTGTATGGCGCAAGCTAACATTCAACTATTGTGTCTCACCACTTAGGCTTAACGTTTTCAGTGGGACGACGATTTTTCATGGGTACGCATTCTTGCACTGCTTTTAAATATCTAGCAGTGAAAAAATTCCATCGAGCATTAATATCTGTGGTGGTATGTAAGTGACTCCAGTCGATTTGGTTAAGCACTGATTTGAGTTTACAAAAATTTGCTTTACTGTAGTCAGGGACTTTTCTTTGGTTTTTATTTGACTCGTTAGCCATCAAGTTTATAATGAAGGTGGTTGCACGGTGGGTCGCTGCTACTGAAACTCCTCACCGACATTCAGATTTTCTACAATTGATCATTCGTAGCAAGCACGAGGTCGAGGACATAGCTACCATGTGTCTGGTTTTGCACAAATTGAGTAAGTGAACTTTCTTTTTAAGTTATTATACAGGTCGTGTACGTGGTGTGAGATGAATGATTCCTAACTTAGTCACCGGCAGATTAAAGTCACCAAGGATTACTGCGTCGTGTATCACTCAGCTCGCTAATTTGATCGAAAATTTCGTTGTCGATTTGGACCGGCTGGGCTGGTGGCCCGTACATAAAAACCTAGTGCTACTTTTGTCCGGTAATTATTTTTTTAATAATATAAATAGAGCATCTACGTTTGCAATAAAGAGTTTTGAGAGAGAGAGAGAGAGAGAGAGAGAGAGAGAGAGAGAGAGAGAGAGAGAGAGAGAGAGAGAGAGAGAGAGTTACGCTGTGTTGCACTGGCCTCTAAAACCAGTCACGTCTGTTAATAACGCTAGCCTCAACAGTCGCCTAAAAATAGCTAGTACTGTCTGGCACATAACGTAAAAATAAAAATACATAAATATAGAAGATAAAAAATAATAGTAATGACAAATAAAAAAAAAAATATATAAAATAATCATAGAATCAGTACCATGAAATCTCTAAGGAAATAACATCAATAATGAACTTATGAATAAAATCAACAGAATAAAAACAAATGTAGAAAGTAAAAGAATCTCTCTCTCTCTCTCTCTCTCTCTCCTCTCTCTCTCTCTCTCTCTCTCTCTCTGATTAAGACGCAGTGTAGCTATTGCCAAACGTCACAAATCCTGCGATACATGTTCTTTATTTCCTCCCGACAAGGCCAAAATATATACCAGTCGATCAATGCTAACCGCTGGCTACGGACACCTTAGGGCTTTCCTTTCTTTTTTTTTTTTTTTTTTTATATAGGAGGAGCAACGGAGGAGGGGGTGACTACAGGCAATCACTCAACTGTTCACTAGGTAGACTGTTTGACGTCCAGGCCCTTGAGTATGAAGTGTGCTTGTCTTCAGGTAGAGAGAGTGATTGGAAGGGTGATGTGTGGGTGGTTGGTGGATAGGAGTGGTGGTGGTGGTGGTGGTGGTGGTCGGAGGAGGAGGAGGAGGAGGAGGGGGATAAAACTGAAGAAAGGAAAGGAAAAAAAAAGAATAAATGAAGCGATGAAAGTAAAAAAAAAAAAAAAATAGAAAAAATCATAATATTGCTTAGGCTTATTAGTATTGCTACCATTACTATCATCACTATTCATATCACCATCATTACCGTTACCGTTGTTGGCTTTCGAGGATAAGAAGAATGAAATGTATTAGGATTCTTTGCTTGTTTGGTAAGACACTGAGCCACCCCTCCCCCCAACTATAAACACACACTAATATCAGTAGTAGTGTAGATTTAAATATTAGTATTGCATCACCTCGTTAGTCTTGCTTATAATGTATTTTCATCATTCGAGCTAGGTATACCAAATAAACCGACTTTTATCATTACTATTATTACACACACACACACACTCACACACACACACACACACACATGGTAAGTAAGTAGCAGATGATTTTATTGGCCAAAAGTTCTGTTATAAAAATGCTCAAGCCATCAAACTCCCACACACACAATAAACAAACATACAATAGAATATGCAGCACATCCCTAGGTTAACACAAACACTGAAGATAAATCACAACAGCCACACAAACACCACTAAAAAAAATCAAACTTTAAAACTCCAAACACATATCCACATACAAAACAGGAACCCCATACTTTAATCACCACACATATTTTGCACATATTAAAAAGAACACACACACACACACACACACACACACACACACACACACACACACACACACACACACACAGATAGACAGATAGATAGATAGGTTGATATAGAAACGATAGATAAATAGATAAATAGACAGATAAAAACAGATAAATAAATAGACAAACAGATAGATAGATAGATTCTTACAGAAATACATAGATAGATAGATAGACTTGATATATATATATATATATATATATATATATATATATATATATATATATATATATATATATATATATATATATATATATATATATGCTATTGATCACAACATACAGGACACGGTATAATTCCAATAACTAGCATGGTCCATTGCACTGTTCTTACACTGAACATAATGAACACAATCAAAACATAAGAAACACACACACACACACACACACACACACACACACACACACACAGGTGGAAGCGATAACCTCTAAAGCTGTGCGTGTAAAGAACGGTTGCCTCACAGCCACGGTCCGGAGGCGATCAATTGCTTGTGGTTGGTTACTCTGATGCTTTCCTGCAGCCTTGATTTCCCTCTCCTCCCACCCCGCCCACACACACACACACACACACACACTCTCTCTCTCTCTCTCTCTCTCTCTCTCTCTCTCTCTCTCTCTCTCTCTCTCTCTCTCTCTCTCTCTCTCTCTCAATCTCTACTCATAAGTACTATTTTCAAAGCACACAGGAATGATTAATATAATTTTCATACGCGTTTTTTTTTTTTCCGATTAATGATACCTAATCCTTTGCTGAACTGTCCCTTTTCTTTCTAGTCCGTCGAATGGAAGGTACTACTGTAGTTTTCAAGGATGCTTTCATGAAATTAATGATAGTTCAACACCCATGAAAACCCCACTAATCATCTGTGCAGCATTTTTTGTCTAAGCAGTCTAGTGGAAGTTGCTCTAGCTTTGAAGGATGGCGTGATGAGTCTAGTGAGAGTTTAACAATACGAAAATCACCCGTGAGTACCACATTAGTCATCCTATGTGGCCTTTCTGACAGTCCTTATTGTTCTGTACTGGCAACGTAAGGAAACACAATATTGCAGCTGTAGTTTGCTTGAAGTAGTGGAAGGTGTATGCAGTGATGCAGCAGGATACAAGACAAGCTAAGCTACATTGTGCGAACATTCGAACCACAATTTCGAAGCACACACACACGCACACATCAAAACACTCGTTCGCTCATTCACTTGCCGGCCGCCGCATTCACCTCATACAAACATCGCACTCATGGGACGGGCCTTCATCTCACACTCACACCCATGAACATTCCCAAAGAGTACGAATGTATCTAAATAACATCTAGGGGAGAGAACTGGTGCTTGTCACTACTCGAGGTTCCTGTAGAAAGTGAAAATTGAAGTGTAACAAGCTCACGTTAAATGTTAGTGAGTCTGAACCCTTACGAAAGACAAGAGTTTGGTAACTTTCTCTGAGTAAATACCAGCGAAGAGGGACTCTGCCAGTACTGCTTATAACACTGATGATGGTGATAATACTCTTCTCATGAGTCTGAAGCTAACCCTGAGATGAGCAAAAAGGACTTGGTAACCTTATGCGGCCAAGTATGTACTTTACCAGCCTAGACAAAGAGAATACACTAGTACTACTTGCGATTATAATACTCTTCTCATGAGTCTGAATCCGGATTTGAGATAAACATGAGGAGATTCGTAGCCTTCGTCAAACAATGAACTATGTGCCAGAAAGAGAGATAGCACTGGTACAATTTGCAACAATACTCTTCTGTCTGACTCTGAAGCCAGCGATGAGATAGATGCTTGGTAACCTAGTATTGCTCTTCCATTAGCCAAGTATTTAGCAGCCCGGAGAAAGAGATAACACTTGTACCATTTGCAGCAATACTCTTCTCCGCACAAATCAGAAACAAGGCATGAGACATCTGCACAGAGTAAGGCTACACAAAGTGCCTTATAACTAAACAATGTCAGTACTCGCAGAAAAATAAAAAGAAATTTCGATTAACACAAATTAGCCGAGAATCTTAAAACATAGTTATCTTATTTATTTTTTTTGGCTGTAGAAGAAGTAACGAGCGCAAAAGAAAAAAGTCCTAGAAAAGAAAAGATTCACTAACTGTCTCTCCCCACAAAAAGAAAGGAAAGAGAACACTAAAGCAAAGGCAATTCGGTGTGGTGGAAAGTAAAAAAAGACCCGGTAACTCTCCCCATAAAAGAGAGATAATGCTAAATCAAGTTCCAGAGGTAACGTGTAACTGACTCAGATTTATTTTTCTCTAAATTTTCAGTAGATTGTCGACCTTTCTGTGTAACGAGATATTGCTTTTACCCGCAAACTAGACTTCACTGGTGTAAGAAGGTGACGAACAGACAGACAGACGAACTGCAGGACGTATAAAAAGTGTTCTTGGTTCCCTTTACTGCAATGATCTTTCTCTGTCAACATTCAAAGCACCAAAAAGTTTTATATGGATGTCCAGAGAGAGAGAGAGAGAGAGAGAGAGAGAGAGAGAGAGAGAGAGAGAGAGAGAGAGAGAGAGAGAGAGAGAGAGAGAGAGAGAGAGAGAGAGAGAGAGACTGGCTGTGTGTGTGTGTGTGTGTGTGTGCGTGTGTGTGTGTGTGTGTGTACGACATTAATTTTGTCATTTCTATGCTACAGGATAATTACAAGAAAAATAAATATTGAATATCTAAAAGATTGCATGTGATTACAGAAAACAGCACGTGCAGCAGTGGCAGGCTTAGTAACCTGGATATCCAGTGCTAATAATACATTTCTCTCTTCCCCTCACCGCCCACAGACGCGCCATGAGTGCTGTGGTGGTGGCGGTGGTGGCGGCCACACTAATGTTGGGCGTGGCCGGGAGCGCGGAGGCGGAAGCGGACCCGGGCCTCCAGCCAGGGCAAGTGACTCTCGCCTCCCCCTACCTCGACCCTCGCAGGTTTGTAAGAGTGACCGCGTGCAGCCTTCACTTGTGCCTCTATTAGTAAGTCATAGGATAATATTTAAGTAACATTATGATTTTCTTCAAAGGGCTAAATTACATTGGATTTACATCAATTCAGCTCTTTAATTTGTGCAAGTGATTGTTTGAACCTTAACTCATTCCTTTATCAGTGAGACAGGATAACAGTTCAGTAACATCAGCGTTATCATCAGAGGCCTAGATTACCTTAGACTTAGGTGAATGAAATCAGTTCATTAATTTGTTTAGATGACTATTTGCACTTATTCCTCTGTCATTAAAATATATTATGATAATGCTAAAATAACATTAGCGTTTTCATCGGGAGTAAATTAGGTTATTTCAGTTCTTTGAATTGTGTACTTCATGATTAAAAAAAAAAAAAAAAAAACTCACCTATTCTTCTATAAGTAGAACATAAAACAATATTGAAATAACACATCGTTTTCATCCGAGGACTATAATAAGTTAAGGTTTAGTTTGATTCAGTTTCTTTAATTTCACTGTTCATCCCTTCACTACATAGAGAAAAGACTTCCACTTATTCTTCTACCAGTAAAATATTTTCTCTTATCTGTAAAACATATTCTTGTATCGGTAAAGCATATTGTCCTATCAGTCAAGTGTCTTTGTTCCCATGACAAACACAAATGATAAGTGATAGAGGTATGTATGTTTTGACTATAAGACGCCGGCCATTTCAGCCTACAAAAAAAAAAAAAAGAAAGAAAAAGAATAAAAGAAATGCAGCACGAATTGCCAACCAGTCCTATGAGCAAAGAACATTCAAAGAAATTTAATAAATAAATGAATAAATCCATAAGTAACACAATCAATCAGTCAATAAAGGACAGTCACAAGAAAGACTCCTAGTTCATTGCAACTTCTGTTTATTTTATTTTCTTCCTATGAAAATATTACTTTTGTGCTTAATACTTCTACGAATAAAATGATTAGTTAATTTAAATGCCTAAAATCTCTCTCTCTCTCTCTCTCTCTCTCTCTCTCTCTCTCTCTCTCTCTCTCTCTCTCTCTCTCTCTCTCTCTCCACCCCCCAACACACACACACACACACATTTCATCATTAGTGTCTGAAACCTGAGCAGAAAGAACGCCTTTATCATCCAGTAGGCGAAGGGAAAGATTTGCGGCATGACGAGGAAACGGTGACAAAACTAACACCGTTCTTCTTAAAATCATGATTACAGACAATTTCGTGCAATCGCGGTCAGAAATCAGATCACATTTTACTTCAATTTTCTGGCGTTTTTTTTTTTTTTCCTCACTATTATGTCCTCTGGGGTTCCCTTTACGTTTCTTAGAAGCACAAAACCTGTAGATTGTCGGGGGATTAAACTGAGGGCGTAACGCTGAGTGATTCTTAGTCTTGTACAATCATGGTCAAAAATCGAGTCACTTTTTACATCCGCGCTGACTTTTTTTTTTTTTTTTCACCCTCAGTATTAAGTCTGGTCTTCGTTACTTTTCTTTGCGGCCAGAAATAAAAAAATATATATAAATTGTGAGGGGATCAGAGGGCGTAAGGTTAAGGTAGGAACGGTAAACACTTGAGGGGTCCTTGTCTTCTCTTCGCGATTGCATGTGTGTGTGTGTGTGTGTGTGTGTGTGTGTGTGTGTGTGTGTGTGTGTGTGTGTGTGTGTGTGTGTGTGTGTGTGTGCGTGTGTGTGTGTTAATTGGAGGATCTTGAGGCAGACTCTTCATTTATGTGTTAATTTTATGATATCAATTCGATTTTGTTACGACTATTTATCTATTTGTATATCTGTCTTATCTGTCTCTCACTCACTCATTTATTCATTATTATGATTTATTCATTACGCCTTTAAATATCTATATTATCACATATACCTATCTTCATTTTATAAGATCACATCTATTAATCTACTTGTATATCTTATCTATCTACTACATATTCGTTTGTTTTTATTACATTTTTTTTTACATGTGTATATCTATCAATGTATCTAAGTTATCTATATTTAATTTATCTATTTATATATTCGTATGATCATCTGCTTCCCCTATGGTTGCAACTGAAGATAACACGCCTCTGTGGACCGACGATAACGCGGACAATCTAAATTACTATAGTCTTCCCTTAAATTCAGCTATCAGATTTGCTGCAATATTAGTTTTGAAAGAAAAGGAGTGAATAATTGTACATTTAAAAACCTTATAGGATCTGTAGTCATATTTTTTGCTCATAAGTGCCTATTATCCATTTAAGAGCCTATGAGATAGGTATCGTTTTTCGCAAATATCTTCTTATCAAACAGTTGGATGAATATTACATTTTGGTACAGCTTGTTTGACATTTCAGTGCACTGTCAAGAGTGTTTCATTAAGAATTTTACTCCTGGCTTTCAAGGGAAAGCTGGCAAGAGCCGAATATACATTCCTCCTGCCCCCTGTCCCCTGTCTCCTTACCGCCCCTCTCTATTGTGCAACAAATATGAAGCCTTGCATACATCACTTGTCTATAATAGTAAATTATCCAGAAGTATACGCTGAGTATGGTTGGACTGTTTATGCAAACGATCGTGGTCGCAGTTCTACCGTGTTTGATCGTCATACTGCGTTTCGTGGGTGGAAATGCCAATGTGGTAACTCAAAGCCATGCTAACGTAGAGGAAGGGAGGGAAAGATGGGAATGGAAGAAGAGGTGGCTGAGTGATACACGTTACGCAAAGCCTTCCCTGTCCGAATGTCTACTCAGGTCTTGCCAGCTTCCCCATGACAGCCAAGAGTAAAGTCCTGAATGAAACACGCTTGTCAGTGCACTGTCGAGTCATAAATTAGAGCACGGTGTTAAACAAGCTATGCCAAAATGTCATATTGATCCATCTGTTTGTTTAGAAAATATTTGCGAAAAACACTGCCTCATGGGCTCCCAAATGCACAGGTTTACTCAAACAAGTGGCTAGAAGTGAGAATTTATAGACACAACAATTAACACTTACGTTATCCACACTTATGTCTCACTGTCGGAGTCTTTCACACGCTTCCCGCACCACACAGTCTCCGTTCAGCTGTCGATAGGCCAATATTTCCCCGGTATCCATCAAAATCCGGCACTAAGCACAGTGACACACTACACTCGACTACTCTTCTCATCTTATAGACATTCTGAGGAAAATAAATGAGTTTTCATTTGCGTAAGAGTTAGTGTTGTCTTATTTCTACCTTATTGTTATATTTCGTTATAATGGTATTTAACCATTATAATTTTCTTATGATACTCATAATAGTATTAATGATTTGTGAGTTGTTTTGCTTTTCCTCTATCGATGTCGACATTTTATAAGGCGAAGAGCAATGAATGGATGACTTAAGCCATTATTCTATTTTTTTTCTTTTTGATATTAATATTTTTTTCTTTTTTTTTTTGCTTTCTTCAAATAGTTTTCTTTCTTTTTTTTTTTTTTTAATCAATGTCGACATTTTGCGAGAAGCGTGATGACAAATGAACGGCCAAGCGCGCAAGTTTTCGTTTTCTTTCCTTACCAATCAAACGTCCTACCTTTTCATACCTTTCACAGTTCTGTACACTCATCCTCCATCACCTCTTAGTCCTAGATGCACCAGTTGCCATATCCCTGTCTCATTTCTTCCCCCGGTCTCCTCTCCTGTAGCCCGTACCAAGTCACCCATCTGTCTCCCATTTCAAGACAAATCATTCGCGGCAGACCCAGAAGACCTACCTCCCACGTCAGCATCCTCCACCACGGGGGAAAATCTTTGGTGAGTAGTAGTAGCAGTAGTAGTTGTAGTAGTGGTCGTGGTGGTGGTGGTGGTAGTATAAGTCAGTAGTAGTAGCAATAACAGTAGTAACTGTTATTGCTACTACGCCGCTACTACGACCGACAACCACTCCACACACAGGCACCACATACAAGTACACCACCACCACGAACAACATCCACTATTTCTCTTAAGTATTTGATCTCATTCTTATTTCATTATCATTCTCCTTTCCCTATTTTTTTTTTTAATCTCTTTTATTACCTTCCTTCTCTTCCCTGCACTTTCCACTTGCTTCTCTCCTCACCTCACCTCCCCTTTCCCTCGACAGCATTCTCCTGACAGCATCTTATCTTTGCAGAGATACAAGAACGAATATCCGGGCGTGCCACAGCCGTATGGATCCCCAGCCAATCCCTTCCTGACATACGGTTCCCACCAAGGCTTTACTCCCATCCACCACGACTCCTCAGAATCATATGAGTCTCAAGATCATGGAAGTATGTCTGTATACTTGCATACTGTATCTCTTTTCCTCACTGTCTGTCTACCTGTCTGTCTGATTTGTCCATGTATCTGTCTGCCTGTTGTGTATGCATGATTTTTTGTGAATGGTAATATGAATAATATCACGTGGTGACCTTTTTAATAAATGAGTTCGGTTTGATTCTAGGAGTTTCTTAGCAGCTTTTGTTTCTCTCTGGGCCCATACTGGGTGCATAGTCTTTGACTCTTCCAGAGTGAACCTTTTGTCCGTTTTCAATAATGATAATAATAATAGGCTTCATGGTTTCTTGTTTAGTTAACAGGAAGCTTTAAAAGAAAATTAGACAGATTTATGGATGAAAATGATAGGTGAAAATAAGTAGGAATGCTTTATGCAGGGACTACCACGTGCATGTAAGCCTAGTGGCTTCTTCCAGCTTCCCTTGTTTTGTTATGTTCTTATGTTGTCTGTGACGAGATAAACGGTGACTTTTAAAGAAGATTAGACGAACTTAGATAAGGATGATAAGTGAAAATAGTGAATGTTTTATACAGGGATCGCCAAGTGTAGACCTTATGGCTTCTTGTAACTTCCCTTAATTTCCTATCTTCTTATGATCTCATGTTCCAATATCTCTCTCCACCACCTCAGACTGCCCGCCCTACTACCAGTGCGTACCTCTGGTGGTGTGCTCCCCGTGCTTCGAGACAATCAAGAACAGCTACCACAGATGTCCACTGTCCCACAAGGCCTGGGGAGTGTGCTGCCCCAAAGATGTTGCCAGACGTAAGGCCAAGAGATTCATGATATTATTTCGTATACAGTGGGGATCAGAAATGTGGTAATGATAATAGTATTGGTGGTGGTGGTAGTGGTAGTGGTAGTGGTAGTAGTAGTAGTAGTAGTAGTAGTAGTAGTAGTAGTAGTAGTAGTAGTGGTCGTGGTAGTAGTAGTAGTAGTAATAATAATAATAGTAGTAGCAGTAGTAGTAGTAGTAGTGGTGGTGGTAGAGGAAGTAGTATTCGTAATTGAAGTAGTAGTAGTAGTAGTAGTAGTAGTAATAGTAGTTGTAGTAGTAGTAGCAGTAGTATTTGAAGTAGTAGTAGTAGTAGTAGTAGTAGTAGTGGTAGTAGTAGTAATTTTCTCTCTCTCTCTCTCTCTCTCTCTCTCTCTCTCTCTCTCTCTCTCTCTCTCTCTCTCTCTCTCTCTCTCTCTCTCTCTCTCTCTCTCCGTTACTCATACCTGCGTCTGCGTCACCTTCAGGAAGTCTGCCGCATGTATTTTCGAGGCCCAGCGTTCAGGTGAGGCAGATGGGCTTCTCCAATGACGTGGTGAACGAGGCCGGCCGCAGCTCACTCTGGCAGCTCGAGGCGAGAGACGAGCTGGAGAAAGTAAGTGCTTGTATCAGTACACAAAGATTTCAAGATATCCACTTCACTCAGTCTTTCAGTTTCTCTCTTATGCTGTGGTTTCGTTTGTCATGTTTCGCTCTTGAGGCTTGATTTCTTGTTGATTTGTAATTTTCTTCATGTTTTGATCATATCTTGGTTTTCAGTACATAAAGGTTGCTTGGTATCCACGTCAATCATTCTGTTTTGTCTATTATTCTGTCGATTTGTTTTATCGTTTCGCTCTTTACGTTTGATTTCCAGTAGCTTTGTATTTTTTTCTTGTTCTGGTCCTGCCTTGGTCTTCAGTACTTAAAGATTTTTGTATACTAATTTCATTCGCTTAGTCTTTCAGTTTCTCTGTTATTCTGTTGTTTCACTGGCCATGCTTCGCTCTTTAGGTTTGAATTTTCGTAAATTTGTAATTTTTTCTTGTTCTAGTACTATCTTTTTGTTTTGTGTTTTGTGTTTCTCTCTCTCTCTCTCTCTCTCTCTCTCTCTCTCTCTCTCTCTCTCTCTCTCTCTCTCTCTCTCTCTCTCTCTCTCTCTCTCTCTCTCTCTCTCTCTCTCTCTCTCTCTCTCTCTCTCTCTCTCTCTCTCTATATACGAGTATATATATATATATATATATATATATCCACCTACCTACCTACCTACCTACCTACCTATCTATCTATTCATCCATCCATCTATCCATCCACCAATCTATCTGTCCCTCTCTCCTCCAGTACCTGCAAATGCGGAAAATCGTGATCTACAAGCCAGGCACGCCAGAATACGCACATTTGCAGTTCTTCCGCACCTCGCCCCTCGCTATCAAGATCAGTAGGGACGCCCTGACTTCGGTGGGAGCCTCAGACTACCTCGTTACCAGGTGTGTGTGTGTGTGTGTGTGTGTGTGTGTGTGTGTGAGTGGGTGTGTGGGTTGGTGTGTAGATGGTTGAGCGTGAAAGGGTTGGTATGTGGGTGGGTGTGTGAGCGGATGGGTGGGAAGGGTGTGCGTGTGTGTGTGTGTGTGTGCGTGTGTGTGTGTGTGTGTGTGTGTGTGTGTGTGTGTGTGTGTGTGTGTGTGTGTGTGTGTGTGTTAGAATGGTTGACGTAAGTATTATAATGATTGATGATGTTTGCATATTACATCCTTCCCTCTGCCTTTCCCTCTCTGCCACCACCACCACCACCACCACCACCACCAACAACAACAACAACAACAACAACAACATCTTACGCTCTTCTCTCCTACATCCAAGATTCCGTCTGAATTCGCTGGAGGCTGGGTTCGGGCTGCAGCAGATCTCCCTCAAGAACTCCATCATCGAGGACGTGTGCCCGGTCCCGGAGACCTGTGGCGAGAAGGAACAGTATTACCGCACCAGTGACGGCTCCTGTAACAACCTGGATCTCACTTCCGCCGGCCAGGCCAGGACCCCCCTCATCCGCCTCACCATGCCTCTCTACAGTGATGGTCTGTGTTTGCCTGGAGTGAATCTAGCTTTGGTTATGTAGGAGGGGCACTGGCGTAGGACAACAAAAAGGAAAGGAAAAAAATTAGAAGAGCAGTTAGCGTGAAAGTAGAAATTAAAGATAGCGAGAGATGCTCCACAAGGCCTCATTGAGAGGTGCCAGTTTCTCAGTTGATCACTCTACCAATCACTCTGTCCGTCACTCTTGCAGGGTTGATGAGGCCTCGGATCAGTGTGACCGGCGGCCCTCTCCCCTCTGCGCGTCTGGTCTCCACAAGTATCTCCCAAGATGTGGACAGGCCCAACACTGATTTGTCTCTGTACGTGATGCTGTGGGGTCAGTTCATCGACCACGACTTGACTCACGTGCCCATCTTCAGGTTTGGTGAGTAACGCTTTTATGTAAGAGAGAATCTGGCCGAGGAAAAAAAAAGTTCACAGGTGTCAGTCCTAGTAGACCGCGATAGAGAAACGGTCTTAGGTCTGCGTTCTTAAACCTCTGAGTATGAGTGAAGAATATGTTGCAGGTTTAGAGTACAATTTCAAAGGACATAATTGACAGGAGAGGGAGTGAATAATGGAGTGGCTGAAACCTCCCAGTGCTTGCTGTCTCATTTTGGCTCTGTACACCGTCTGAGGTTACGCAGATTAAGTGAATTGCATGTCATTATCAGTCAAAGAGTTAAACGCTTTATTTTCTCATCAGGACTATCTCCAAAGGCCACAAAAAATGAATAGTGTTCTCAAGGAGGCATTTCCGGTAGATAATACAGAATCCTTGTCAAACTATCACTAGAATAATAATAATAATAATAATAAAGAAAAGTGCCTCAGAAGAAAGCAGACGATCGGTAGATAAGACACACAACTGTAACTCAGGTTTGTATGCCACGAGGAAAGTGCAACTTGGCATCACACACACACAGTCACTACACATCGTCCATCAGAACATAAGAAAATAAGGGAAGCTGCAGGGAGTCGTCAGGCCTATACGTGGCAGCCCCTGTTTTGAATACTTGTTTTTGTACTAGTCTCAAATAGTTATGCAGCCTCGGAAAGCCAAAATCAATCACTATTCTCTCTCTTTTTACAGATAACAACACTGGAATCGAATGCTGTTCTAACGAGGGGCGGGACTTCCTGGACGCCACCCTCACTCACCCGTCGTGCTTCCCTATCGAGATCCCCGCCAACGATCCCTTCCACTCCCAGAATTCAGGCCGCCGCTGCATGAATTTCGTCAGGTCCATGATTTCACCTCGCGACTGTAACCTGGGATTCGCTGAGCAGGTGAGAGAGAGAGAGAGAGAGAGAGAGAGAGAGAGAGAGAGAGAGAGAGAGAGAGAGAGAGAGAGAGAGACTATAGCCTGATAGTGTATATGTGTGTGTGTGTGTGTGTGTGTGTGTGTGTGTGTGTGTGTGTGTGTCTACATTAAGAAAAGAACGTAAGAAAATGTATTAAGAGTGGGAAAGTAGGCTCTCAACTTTTGACCTCGACTTTATCACAGGGCATCTTTAAGAAACTGTAATAAAGTAAGAAATTATCAGCCAGCATGTCTTCGCCAGCTAACATGTCTTCCCTAGCTAACATGTCTTACCTAACTAACATGTCTTCGCCAGCTAACATGTCTTCCCTAGCTAACATGTCTTCGCCAGCTAACATGTCTTCCCTAGCTAACATATCTTCCCTAGCTAACATGTCTTCGCCAGTTAACATGTCTTCCCCAACTAACATGTCTTCGCCAGCTGACATGTCTTCGCTCTCCCCCAGATGAACCAGATCACACACTTCCTGGACAGCTCCAACATCTACGGCTCCAGTCGCGAGGATGAGCAAGAGGTGCGGGCCTTCACCGACGGACTCCTGAAGGTGCAGGAAGGACAGCTGCTGCCTCCTAACCCTGAGGCGATGGAGTGTCTCAGTGTAAGACATGGGCAACCGTGCTTCACGGCAGGTAAGGCCACGAACACCGCGGCCAAGATAGGGAGGTGTTGTCTTTTGTCTCTTGTTTCCAGTTTCCTTAATCTTGTTCACTGCTACACTAAGGTCAAGGGAGCAGAGAAATATGTTTTGTCTCTTATTTCCGATTTCCTTATCTTTTCACTGCTACACTAAGGTCAAGGGAGCAGAGAAGTATGTTTTTGTCTCTTGTTTCTGGTTTCCTTATCTTTTCACTGCTACATCACAGGGATATAAGGAATTCTTTCTTTTTTGTCTCTTTTTTTCCAGTTTCTCTAACCTTCACTACTACTCTCCTCGATCTTCTTCCCTTTCTCCAGGCTATTTTAATCGGTTCCTGGTCTTCTTTTCTTACTATGTGACCAAACCATCTATCTTAATTCACTCCCCTCAGGTGACGAGCGTGTGAACGAGCAGATCCAGCTGACCATCATGCACACCATCTGGATGCGCTTCCACAATGTGATCGCTAGGGAGCTGAAGCGCCTCAACCCCTACTGGGACGACGAGACGCTGTTCCAGGAGGCACGCCGCATCGTGAACGCCATGTACCAGCACATCATCTACAATGAGTGGCTCCCCATCGTCCTAGGTGCGAGGCTCTTCATAATACTCAAACATTTCGGCGTTAGAACTCGGTCACTAATCGCGTAGATCATCGAATTAACATATGACAGGGATTATTAATCAGTCGGGTTTTCCGTAGTGTCTCTCCTTGACGAATGCAGAATCTTCCTCTAAGTATCACTAGGATCCTGAAAATACCCTTGAAAAATAGTGGTACTTTGCACTGCTTGAAGAGACTGTTAAGCTAACACTAGAATGAGGAAAATTCTTGTAAACCGTAAAACTTTCCACCCGAGACTGTCAAACTATCACTACAATCATGAAAACACACTTCCAAAACCCACTAACCTCCACAAGAGTCGAGATAAGACGCTGAAATGTTTAAGAATGCATCGAACTTTTAAATCATATGAAACGAACACATGCATACCAAGTTTATTATAGGGTCTGGCACGTGTGAACCTGATAACTTATTACATCTTGCCTTCTCATGTGTTCAGAGTCATGTGTCTTATAGTACAGTGCAAATATCACCAAGTGCTTTGTGAATGAACGGAATGGACTCAGTAATCAAAACGGAATAGACTCAGTAATCAGGTTGTTAGAGCTAAGTCATTAGGGAGCTTTAAAAGAAGATTAGAAAAATAATAAATGGAGATGATAGATAGAAATAGGCAGATATATTCCATGCAGAGACTGTTACATGTACTAGGCCTGGTGACTTCTTGCTGTTGTTGACTTCCATTGTTGTCTGTGAAGCCTCAATGTCTCACACGTCACTTACAGGAAAGGACATCATGCTGGAGAGGGGACTGCTGCCGCTGCGCTACGGGTTCTCCTCCCAGTACGATCCCTCAGTCGACCCAGCTATTGCCAACGAGTTTGCCACGGCGGCATTCCGCTTCGGCCATACCTTGGTTCAGGGCATGCTGGAGTGAGTGCCTGTCTGCGAATGTGTCTGTTTGTGTGTCTATCACGGCATGTTATGTGTCTCTTTATCACCATAGTTCAGGGCACGTTGGAGTGAGTACCTGTCTGTGTGTCTGTCTGTCTGTCTATCAAGGTGTGTGAGTGATCTGTCTATCAACTAAAACAGGATATGCTGGAGTGAATATGTCTGTGTGCGTGTCTGTCTGTCTGTCTGTCTTTCAGCTTAGAGGGCAAGATGGTTTTGCCAGTTTTTTGATATTCTCGAATTCCTCTCTGGTTGTGTGTTTGTCTGTCAGGTATTATTATTATCATTATTATTTTTATTATTATTATCATTTATTATTATTATTATTATTATCATTATTATTAGTAGTAGTAGTAGTAGTAATAGTAGTAGTAGTGGTAATTACCATTATTATTTTTTTATTATTCTTGTTATTGTTACTACTACTACTACTACTGCTACTACTACTACTACTACTACTACTACTGCTGCTGCTACTACTACTACTGCTGCTACTACTACTACTACTACTACTACTACTACTACTACTACTACTACTACTACTACTACTACTACTACTACTACTACTACTACTACTACTACTCTGTATGTGTGTGTGTGTGTGTGTGTGTGTGTGTGTGTGTGTGTGTGTGTTTGTCTGTTTATCTATCAGGGTGTGATGGAGTGAGTATGTCTATGTCTTTCTATCTATCTAACTATCTATCTATCTATTTATCTATCTATCTATCTACCAACTAAGTACAGAGTTGTCGGAATGAATATGCCTGAGTCTATCTATCTATCTGTTTATCTATCTATCTATCTATCTATCCCTGGCTCTCTTTCTTCCTCTTTCTCCCTCACCATCATCCCTAACCACTCCTATCCTCCTTCCATACTCCTCCAGCCTGATCAGCAAGGGAGGATCGCGCCGAGACAGAGTGGATCTGGTGACGCAGTTCAACAACCCAAGCCTCCTGTACACACCTGGCAGGCTGGACGACTTCCTGAGGGGCATCGCGCAGCAGTCCCCACAGCGAACCGACAACTTCGTCAGCTCAGCGCTCACCAACAGGCTGTTCCAGGTGATCTCTCCGAAACACACACACACACACACACACACATGGAACGCTCACTTTTATTTATTTATTTTTATTTTTTTTCGTTTTTCTTGGTTTGCGAAAGAAGGAGTCAGGCTTAGGGCTTGTGGAGAGAGAGAGAGAGAGAGAGAGAGAGGAGAGAGAGAGAGAGAGAGAGAGAGAGAGAGAGAGAGAGAGAGAGAGAGAGAGAAAGGCCCTCTTAATATTTGATTTTCCCATAAAGAGAGAAGTGTCTTGATATTTCTCTTTTGTTCAAGTCGTTGGAAACAGAAGAAAAGAAAAAAAAGTAGAAAGAGGCATGACCCACTGTCTTGAGCCTCTCTCTCTCTCTCATCGCCGCAATGTTGCATATCTTGCTATCTTCCACCGCTATTTTCACGCTAACTTCTCTTTTTGATCTTGCTAACTGCATGTCTCCTCCCCTACCGTGACCTCCCTGCACAAGGTTTTTTTCTTTCACCCTCTAATGCAAGAGTTAACCAGTATTCTCAATCATTCATCCCTTTCTCTGGTAAACTCTGAAACTCCTTGCCTGTTTCTGTATTTCCTCCTTCCTATGACTTGAACTCTCTCTAGAGGGGTGTTTTAAGATACATATCCTCTGTTATTTAATCATTGTATTTGGCATCCCTTGGGGAACTGGCATTATTAAGTGGACTTTTTTTCTTTAAAGATTTTGTTGTCTTTGGCCAGTGGCTCTCTTCAATAAAAAAAGAAAAAAGAAAAGAAAAGAAATGATACACAGGGGACTGCTACGTGTAGGCCTGATTTCTTGCAGGTCTTGTAGGACTGTTTCTTGCAGCTTCCCTTATTCTCTTATGTTCACTTCCATCTTGCCATCTCTTGCTGTACTAACCTCGGTTCTATTGCAGGAAGAGGGGAAGACGTTCGGAATGGACCTGGTGGCGCTCAATACTCAACGAGGACGCGATCATGCCATCGGCACCTACAACGACCTGAGAGAGCTGGCTGGCCTGCCCAGGGCCGTCACCTTTGATGATTTCAGAGACGTCCTGCCTGACAGGGTTAGCTTTACAACCTTCTTGATTTTCTCTCTGCCTGTCTGTTTATCTGTCTGGTGTTTATATTATTATTATTATTATTATTATTATTATTATTATTATTATTATTATTATTATTATTATTATTATTACTACTACTACTGCTGCTGCTACTACTGCTACTACTACTACTACTACTACTACTACTACTGCTACTACTACTACTACTACTACTACTATTGTTTTTCGTATTCTTGTTCTTCTTGTCCTCTTCCTCTTCCTTCTTCTCCCCCTCCTCTTCCTCCTCCTCCTTCTCCTCCTGCTCCTCCTCCTTCCAACATCAAACATTCCTTCTACCCTTCTATCCCACTATAATTTATCGCAGTATACCAATACCCTGCCAGTCCTTTTCCTTCTCTTACCATAAGAGTATCAACACTCTCTGCCCTTCGTCAGGTGGTTGACCAATTATCTCGCCTCTACGCCTCAGTGGATGACGTGGACCCATTCGTGGCCGGTATTTCCGAGGCAAATGTGCCTGGATCCATCCTTGGACCTACCTTCAGGTGAGGGTAGGAGTATACGTAAGAACATTAGGAAAGTTGCAAAACGCCATCAGGCCTACACGTGACAGTACCTGTATAAGAACACACACACACACACACACACACACACACACACACACACACACACACACACACACACACACGCGCGCCTGTTTCATACACAAACATCTGCCCCTTTCACACACACACACACACACACACACACACACACACACACACACACACACACACACACACACACACACACACGCACCTGTCTCACACACCTGTCTCACACCTGTAATCTCTCCCAAAGGGCTATCATCGCTGACCAGTTTGCCAGGTTGAGGCGAGGTGACAGGTTCTTCTATGACCAAGGCGGCAGCCCTACGTCTTTCACGGAAGGTAGGTCACGTGTGTCTTTCTTCTGCTTGCTGTCCTTCAACCTCCTTTTTTCTCTCTCTCTCTCTCTCTCTCTCTCTCTCTTTATTTATTTATTTTCTTTCTTTTCTTTTATCTATTTTTCTTTTCTTTATTTTTTCTCTTATTTTTTTTTCATATCTCCTTTTAGTATTCTTATTATGTTTTTCTCTTGCTCTTTTTTTTTCATCTTGGTCACTTTTTTCCTTTATATTGTTTTCTTTTCTTCATGTGTGGTTGTTTCCTTTTTTCACTTATCTTTTTTCTTGTCTTTCTCTTCTTATTTTACGTCTTCTGTCATTTTTCTTTTTCCTTTCTGTCCTTTACCGTCTCTTTTCATTTCTCTCATTTTAACATTTCTTTCTCTTTTCTCACTTTTTTATTTACTTTTATTTATTTCAATCTTTTCTCTTCCCCTTACCTTTTTTTCCTCTTTTTTTTTCTTATTTTCGTTCTTTCGTTCACTTATTTCCCTTTCTCTTCTCCTTTGTCTTTCCCTTATTTCCTTTTTCCTTTCTCTTTTCCTTTCTCTTTCCCTTTTATCTTTATTCCACTCTTTTCTCTCTGCTATCTTTCCCTTGACTCTGGTGTTTCCTTTTTTTTTTTTTTTTTTTTCACGTTTTCATACACGAGTACCCACAATGTTTACGTCTCGCGCTCCTGTCATGCGTTCCTCCCTTTTCCTGCAGCCCAACTTCACCAGATCCGGCAAATCTCCTTTGCGCGAGTGCTGTGTTTGACTGGCGATAACATTATGGCCATCCAACCGCTGGCTCTGAGGGCTGCGTCGGATTTGTAAGTATAAGTCAAGCGAAGAAGAGATATGACTGAAACACGTCAGTACATAGAGGCGTGACTTGGTTGAAAGGTGAAAGAGGAGCAGGTGATGGAGAGATACGGGCATATGTGTGAGAAACAGACGAGGGAAGCTCGAACAGGAGGAAAATAAAGGGGTGATGTGGAAAGGGCAGTGTTGGGGAGCGGGATACAGGCACATGAGGGGAAGTAGAAATTGAATGCGTTATAAAAACGAAAATGACGTGTGTGTACATATATATATATATATATATATATATATATATATATATATATATATATATATATATATATATATATATATATATATATATATATATATATATATATATATATATATATATATATATATATATATATATATATATATATATATATATATATATATATATATATATATATATATATATATATTGAGAGAGAGAGAAAATATGACGTATGTGTGTGTGTGTGTGTGTGTGTGTGTGTGTGTGTGTGTGTGTGTGTGTGTGTGTGTGTGTGTGTGTGTGTGTGTGTGTGTGTGTGTGTGTGTGTATGTTTCCTCATATTCATCACTTATTTTGTTAAATAATTAATCTCTTTTTTATTTCATGTCAGTTTTGTCTCATCTCGTCTCTCATCTTTCTTACATTCATCAATAAAATTCAAAGCTATATTCATGCCATGTTTAGAAACCCATACATTTCTTCATTAAGTCATCTATCAAGTTCTCTCTCTATGTTCTCTGATGGCTCTCTCACACACCTGATATATTCGCGATATGTTTAAAAACTCACACATTTTTCCATCAAGTCATCCTCTCCATATTTCTTAAGGTGTTTCTCTCACATCTATTTTTCCGATGATTTTAGAAACCCATATATTTTTTTCGTCAAGTTCCTCACTCTATATATTTCTAAATATCAAGTTCTTTCTATATTTTTTTGCTATTTTTGAGATAAGTTTGGAAACCTACACATTCCTCCATCAAATTCTCTCTATATTTTCCCTGACGGTTCTCTCACACGCATCCCATTCCCTCCTGCAGGAACCCGAGACTGTCCTGCAACGACAAGACCATTCCTCCCATTGACCTCACACCCTGGCGCTCCGCCAAGGGCTCCTACCACTAACACTGCAGGGAGAAGGCGTCACCGGCCACCACTTATGCTAAAACATATACCATTAATCGTTGCATAATCTCATAGGACGTAGACACATACTTCTGGGGTCTTTCAGTCTCGTCACGTCACGGGCTGGTGCCATGAAAGGAGGAGAAAGTGATGTGTTGTTGTTAGTCCCACATTTTGAAACATTTTGCACCCTCATTACCATAAATTTCCATGGCTATTGATATGCTTTCCCGGGTTTGCATGCGTGTGTATGTTGTTCTTACTTCCCATTGATGATGCGGGAGTCTTATTAAACTAATCACTAACTTTCACTAGCTAGGGCCTGTTGAAATTAGTCGAGGCAGGCCAGCGAGACACTTTAGAATGTGGTCTTGGGCGCGAGTACTAGAATGACGCAGTTTCGTGTCGCTTCTCACTGGTGTATTATGAAGCAGCGTCACGCACTCCGCCACGCTCCCTGTGCTGCTATTAATGTGTCTTCCCTTCTACATTTTCCACGCGGCTTTAGTTCATAATATTACAGTCCGAAGAGTCTTGAGATCATAAGAAAACAAGGAGAGCTGCAAGAAGCCATCAAGCCTACACGTGGCTGTCTCTGCATAAAACGTGCCTACATATTTGCGCCTATCATCCACATCACCATTCGTTGTCGAGTGGAAAACTAAACACTTACACTAAAATTCATATGGGTGATTATTACTTGCTGACTTTGAGTGTGAGGAAAGATACTTATTCGATAATTTGATGCTATAACATTGAAGTGTCTCAGCCAACCAGCCACTGAACACCGGTTGATGCTAATATAACCACAGAATAAATCCCTGTCATTTGGGCGTGCTGTTCTTATATTTCCTGTTGCTGATACAACCACAACATAAATCTGCTATATCTGAGCTTGTCATAGTAATGATTCCAATATGCAGGAGAACCGGTTGCTGCTAATATAACCACAACATAGATCCCTGTTATCTATACTTGCTGAGGTCAGTAATAATTATCCTAACATGTTCCCCAGCTGTCTTCTTGAGTCACTTGGCTGGCATCTTATGGAGCTAACACATCCACCCTGTTAAAATATACATAGCCTCTAGATATTGATTAACTAGCAGAATTAACATATTCCTTCCTTTCTCTATCATTTTTAGTATTATCCAATAACAGAAGCGTTTCAGAAGCACCGTTACGTATTAATTATGGGGATCTTTAAGAGCAGCACAGGGACGATTAGTGTTAAGCTGTGTGCCCAAAAACTGAGAAATGTGCAATATGTAATAGCTATGAAGGGCGTTGCTGGTCGCTTGAGGTCGTTGAAGATCGCTGAATGGTCCCAGACGTGATTATGAAAAGGTGAAGGCCAGAAAACAGGCCTATCTTTTGTTTTAAATCTTCATATGTATTAGTACAGTCATGGTCAGTAGTCTGCGCTCTTCCACTGTTTAGACGTCCTCCTCAATCTTAAGTCTTCCAATATCACATCAGTTTGATTACATTCTGGATATCATTAGAAGAGTTTTTTTTTTTTTTTTTTTTCCTTCTTGGTAGACGTAAGTACTGTCATGGTTAATACTCAAGTGATATTATATGTACACTTCCTTCCACTGCGTTTAGCCTTTCCCTGAATCTTAAGACTTCCAGCACCACAGCATCAGTTTAAGTACATTCTAAATATCGTTAGAAAAGAAATGTTTTTCCTGCCTAGTCAAAGTCATCTATAGCTACTCATCCAACAGGAGAAAAAGTTCTTGTATCTTCTTTATTATGACTAAGTATTGGGAATTCCGTAAAGTCTAGAAGCTGTCTGTAGTAATGAAAGGCTGCCACTCCTTCAGCTATTCCGTCAGCGGCCTTCCTCTGTGCCTCTATGGTCAGTATCGCTTCTCACATTCGTTCTCCTACGGTTCCTCCTCCACCCGTAGCAAGGAGTCTTCCATTATATCGTCCTTTCTCTAATGCTAGTAACCCGTGTAATTTAATAAACTTAAGCAGTTTAGCAAGAACCTGGGAATCTGTTGTTGGTTATATTCCTTTGTAATCCTTTATAATCCTTTGTTAGGTCCTCGAGTTCTTGAGCAGCGGGGCAGAAACGCTCCTTAATTTATTCGTCAAGCTTCTCCTCGTTCTGCTCTATTCTGAATCCTGTCTCCCTGTGTTTGCCAAGAATATATCAGTTACTAAGTCTCTAGAGGAGAGTGTAAGCAAATCAAAAGCCTTGGGAGTGAGGAAAGTCTAAACAGCAGTAGTGAGTGAACGTAAGAACATAAGCTGGAAGAAGCCAGTAAGGCCTGCACGTGGCAGATAAAAAAAAAAAATTACATAATATAAAGAAAATTAAGGTAAAGAAGGTTAGAATAGTGATGTTCGCCACTTAAGACTTAGAAGTGAGGAAAAAAACTAAGAACACAAGCAGCAAGAAGACACTTAGGCCTGCACGTGGCGGATAGAAGGAAGAATTACGTAATATAAGGAAAATTAAGGTAAAGAAGGTTAAAATAGTGATGTTCGCCACTTCCGTCCTTTATTAGACAGACTGACAACTCCACGGAGGGGTGTCCTTGTGGCCAAATGCTTTCTCCGTTTTTTTTTTTTTTTGTGTGTGTAGTCATTAATGAATTCACTTCCATATACTACATTTTAACATTACTGAATTAGCGTGGTAATATTTCTCTCCCTCTCCCCCTCTCTCTCTCTCTCTCTCTCTCTCTCTCTCTCTCTCTCTCTCTCTCTCTCTCTCTCTCTCTCTCTCTCTCTCTCTCTCTCTCTCTCTCACACACACACACACACACACAAACACACACACACACACACACACACACACACACACACACACACACACACACACACACACACACACACCTCTCCCCCTCAAAAAATAAATTGTAAACCACTTTCTAAATAAACTGGTAAACTATTAAACTGTTGTCCAGATTCCTTCTTACATAAAAAGAGACAGCAGGTGAGGGATCGAAGAGCGACGGCCTGGGAGGTCTCAGACTCAGCGTTACCACAACAAAGTATAAAGAGTCAGTCAATGTAGCCCTTAGTAACCCTGCCGCTCTGTGCGTCGTAAGGAAACTAAGTTACTAATCTGTTATTACTGCTATTACTACTTCATGGAATGTTGGTGAGTATAGATGATGTCTAAAGGTGCTGTGGTGATGGGTGGTGATGTGCGGTGATCGTGATGGGTAAGGAATATATGGTAAGTGTAGAAATGGGAGGAAAAAATAAGGTGGTGATTCTTAACGCTCTTCTACTTAGATTTACCTGAGTTCGTTCTGCTTGGTGAGATGGTGCGGACATTTCTGGTGAGAGTTTGTGACTTTGGTGTGAATTTTAGTGCATAAGGAGTGCATTACATAGCTATCATTCTTAGGGATAAACAATTGCAACACCCAAGTTTACTTTGCTTATATGGTTGGTGTGGTTACTTTTGGTGAGTTTAAGGCGTTTTGGTGACTGGCTTGACTTTGGTGCATGGGAAGTGCATTGTATGGTCAGCAATCGTTCTTAAGACTGAAACTTGCTAAAAATCATCTCAGAAATGTGGGGGACTCTCTTGCTCTCTTGAACGCTTTTGAGAACAGAACACGAATGACAAACTAACGCAGACTGATTACGTTAATGTCATTACAGACTTCACAAGGCATACAAAATATAGTGGAGTGATAATGCTGAGGAAAATTACAAAGTAGGTAAAGGAAGAGAAATGAGAAGAACGATGGTGGAATAAAGGAGGATACGGAAAGATGAAAGGGAAGCGAAGTGGGCGAGAAAGAAATAAAAATCAAATTAAAGAGGAAACGAAGTAGATGGAAGTGAGAGAGTAAAGGTTCTATGAAGTGGGAAAGGAAAAGAAAAAAAAAAACATAGTAATTAAAAGGATAGATAGTAACTTAAGTCATTTAAAGAGTAGAAAGAACGAAAATAATACAGTGAAAAAGAGAAGATAAGAGATAAAAAGATAGGAACGCAAATGGCAAAAAAACTAAAATAAAACTAAAATAAAACTAAAATAAAGTGCAACAAAGGCGAAAGTGCAAAGCAATCGTATCAAATAAACCATTTCAAACAATATTCCTGTACAGACCCCCAACCCTTCTGCTTATGCTGTCACCCTCTCTTCTCCGCTGGGCTCCTCCGATCACAATCTCATATCTGTATCTTGTCCTATCTCTCCAATCCCTCCTCAGGATCCCCCTAAGTGAAGGTGCCTCTGGCGTTTTGCCTCTGTTAGTTGGGGGGACCTGAGGAGGTATTATGCTGATTTCCATTGGAATGACTACTGCTTCCGTTTCAGAGACACGTCTTTGTGTGCTGAGCACATAACAGGTGATAGTGTCTGGCATGGAGTCGTACATTCCTCACTCTTTTTCTCGACTTAAATCTTCCAAACTTTGGTTTAAGACAGCTTGTTCTCGTGCTATACATGATAGAGAGGTGGCCCACAAAAGGTACTTAAGCCTTCCATCACCAGAATCTCATGTACTTTATATTTCTGCCCAGAACCATGCCAAGTTTGTTCTCCAACTAGCCAAAAACTCCTTCATTAACAGAAAGTGTCAAAACCTTCCAAGATCTAACTCCCCTCGTGACTTCTGGCATCTAGCCAAAAATATCTCCAATAACTTTGCTTCTTCTTTCCCTCCTTTATTTCAACCAGATGGCACCACTGCTATCACATCTATTTCTAGAGCTGAACTCTTCGCTCAAACCTTTGCTTAAAAATCTACTTTGGACGATTTTGGGCTTGTTCCTCCCTCTCCTCCACCCTCTGACTACTTCATGCTACCTATTAAAATTCTTCGCAATGATGTTTTCCATGCCCTTGCTGGCCTAAACCCTCGGAAGGCTTATGGACCTGATGGGGTCCCTCCTATTGTTCTCCGAAACTGTGCCTCTGTGCTTGCACCTTGCCTAGTCAAACTCTTTCAGCTCTGTCTGTCAACATCTACCTTTCCTTCTTGCTGGAAGTTTGCCTACATTCAACCTGTTCCTAAAAAGGGTGACCGTTCTAATCCCTCAAACTACCGTCCTATTCCTTTAATTTCCTGCCTATCTAAAGTTTTTGAATCTATCCTCAACAGAAAGATTCTTAAACTTCTACCACTTCACAACCTTCTATCTGATCGCCAGTATGGGTTCCGTTAAGGCCGCTCTACTGGTGATCTTCTGGCTTTCCTTACTGAGTCTTGGTCATCCTCTTTTAGAGATTTTGGTTAAACTTTTGCTGTTGCCTTGGACATATCAAAAGCTTTTGATATAGTCTGGCACAAAGCTTTGATTTCCAAACTATCCTACTACGTCTTTTATCCTTCTCTCTGTAACTTCATCTCAAGTTTCCTTTCTGACCGTTCTATTGCTGCTGTGGTAGACGGTCACTGATCTTCTCCTAAATCTATTAACAGTGGTGTTCCTCAGGGTTCTGTCACCCACTCTCTTCTTATTATTCATCAATGACTTTCTAAACCAAACTTCTTGTCCTATCCACTCCTACGCTGATGATACCACCCTGCACTTTTCCACGTCTTTTCATAGACGTCCAACCCTTCAGAAGATAAATATTTCAAGCAGGGAAGCCACAGAACGCTTGACTTCTGATCTTTCTAAAATTTCTGATTGGGGCAGAGCAAACTTAGTATTGTTCAATGCCTCAAAAACTCAATTCCTCCATCTATCAACTCGACACAACCTTCCAGACAACTATCCCCTCTTCTTCAGTGACACTCAACTGTCGCTCTCTTCTACACTGAACATCCTCGGTCTGTCCTTTACTTATAATCTGAACTGGAAACTTCACATCTCATCTCTAGCTAAAACAGCTTCTATGAAGTTAGGTGTTCTGAGACGCCTCCGCCAGTTTTTCTCCCCCCTAGGTGCTAACTCTGTACAAGGGCCTTATACGTCCATATATGGAGTATGCTTCACATGTCTGGGGGGGTTCCACTCATACTGCTCTTTTAGACAGGGTGGAATCAAAAGCTATTCATCTCATCAACTCCTCTCCTCTAACTGACTGTCTTCAGCCTCTCTCTCACCGCCGCAATGTTGCATCTCTAGCTGTCTTCTACCGCTATTTTCATGCTAACTGCTCTTCTGATCTTGCTAATTGCATGTCTCCCTCCCTCCCGCGGCCTCACTGCACAAGACTTTCTTCTCTCTCTCACCCCTATTCTGTCCACCTCTCTAACGCAAGAGTTAACCAGTATTCTCAGTCATTCATCCCTTTCTCTGGTAAACTCTGGAACTCCCTGCCTGCTTCTGTATTTCCACCTTCCTATGACTTGAATTCCTTGAAGAGGGAGGTTTCAAGACACTTATTCATCAGTTTTAGACTACTGCTTTGACCCTTTTATGGGACTGGCATTTCAGTGGGCATTTTTTTTTTTTATTGGATTTTTGTTGCCCTTTGACAATGTCCCTCCTACATAAAAAAAAAAAGAAAAGGAGTTAGCAAAACACACACATTGCGTCTTGTCTTCCTTCTCTTTTCCTCAATTTACTCTTAACCTCAACTAAAATATTACGACAGCAGTATCAACAAGTCTGGCAAGCACGAGCAACTCCACCACGCCATCTGTTGAACACTAGAATCCCTTCCTTCACTGGTCTAACCTCATAAGACTTTGACGTTCAGTCGTTCAGTCCCTCTTGTGGGTGGCAGAGGGACGGTTGCTCGGCTCGGAGCTAAGGGGACCGGGTTGTGTTGTGGTGACGGCCTCGTGTGTAGTGAAAGAGAGCTAGAGTGTCGCTAAGGGCTTCACATACCTACTCCTCAGCTTGACTAGACGTTCCTTCCCTCCTCCTTGGTACGTATTCCTAAAGGTTTTTGCGTCTTGTTTCATCAGTTGGTAGGGTGTGGTGGAAGTTAGTAGGGTCCTTATGTGTTTTTATGGATCTAGTGGCAGTTTAATAAAGGTCACGTATCTTCATTGGGGAAAATGCACATGAAAACTTGACTAATCATGTTTGCACGAGTAGACTTTGAAATATAGTAAAAAAATATCGTTCTTATGAGAACAAAGCGTGTAAAAATGTCGGCACTTATATTATTATGTATTACTGATAGGGCTATCTCATTTCATTTATTTTTATGCTTTCCTATAAAATTTCCTTTGGGTTTTCCTTCTTCGACACTGCAAAGTATTAATTTCTGGTCTGATTAATGTATAGCCTATGCCGGAGGGAGAGGAGGATGGGGAGAGAACCTTCTGCTTTGTTGTCCTTTTCTTTTACTATTACTTTCTCATTATATCTAAGGAAAGGTCACCGCAAGATCTGTGTGGCCTATGTATCTATGTAATTTTACTCGTATCTCTCTCTCTCTCTCTCTCTCTCTCTCTCTCTCTCTCTCTCTCTCTCTCTCTCTCTCTCTCTCTCTCTCTCTCTCTTAAGCACACACAACGCTCAACATAACTTCATTTAAATCACAAGAATCCCTTGTATATCCTCACCTAACTTTCCTGCATGCTCGGGCTGTCTTCCCCTCCTCCGTCCTCTCCCTTTCTCCTTCCGTCCCCCTCCCCGGCAGACAGGTGGTGATCGGGCAGGACAGGTGAGCCAGCCAGGTGAAGTATCGAGCGGCTGGCGTCACCTGGCTACCTGTGTTGTTTGTATGTCCTAGGGAGTCATGATGTGATTAATTTTCCTCGCCGCCACGCGAATGAGACACGACGCTTGATGACGCGAGGTGCTGGAGTCGTTGCAGCGAGAGAGTAAAAAAAAAAAAAAAAAAAAAAGAAGGAAAGAATAGTGATACTGAAACGTGAAGAAATAATCATAATAATGATGATGATGATGATGATGACAATGAGGATGATGAGGATGATAATAATAATAATAATAATAATAATAATAATAATAATAACAATAATAATAATAATAATAATAATAATAATAATAATAATTATTATTATTATTATTATTATTATTATCATTATTATTATTATTATTATTATTATTATTATTATTATCATTATTATTATTATTATTATTATTATTATTATTATTATTATTATTATTATTATTATTATTATTATTATTATTATTATCATCATTATTATCATTGTTATTATTATCATTATCATTATTATAATTATAATAATAATAATAATAATAATAATTATTATTATTATTATTATTATTATTATTATTATTATCATTGAGATGGTCAATTCTTGACTGATCTGGACTATTCAAAATGGATAATGATAATATTTTGTTGCGGAACATGTAAGTTGAAATATCCAGTTCGAGATCAATGGTTTAATTCTGAAATCGATTTTAAAGTTAGTAATTATATATATATATATATATATATATATATATATATATATATATATATATATATATATATATATATATATATATATATATATATATATATATATATATATACGTCTTGAAACCCACCTTTTTAAAAATCATAGGAAATGGAAATTCAGAAGCAGGCAGGGAGTTCCAGGGTTTACCAGAGAAAGGGATGAATGATTGAGAATACTGTTTAATTCTTGCATGAAAGAGGTGAGCAGAATAGGGGTGAGAGAAAAAAGAAAGTCTTGTGCAGCGGTAGGAGGGGAGGCACGTAGTTAGCAAGATCAGAAGAGCAGATAGCGTGAAAATAGCGTTATGTTAACTATACATACTTGACTAACCTGTCAGTTAGAGGGGAGGATAAGACGAAATACTTTTGATTCCACTCTGTCTAAAAAAGCGGTATGAATGGAACCCCCCCATACTTGTGAAACGTACTCCATACGTGGACGGATAAGGTCCCTGTACAGAGTTGGCAGGTGGGGGGAGGGGTGAGAAAAACCCCTTTAAATAACCCATCCCTCAGGAAAGAATAAGAGTCATAGATTAGTATAAAAGAATCAGATTACAGCCAGTCCCCTTAATAACCGTGTAACGATCTATTAAAGACATGTGTTTGAATATGAGAGCATGTGAGGGTGTGGCACAATGCTGGTTCCGCCCTTCATTCACCCGGCTACCCCTGCTCTTCCTCCCACTCCCACCCCTCCCCTTGACCAAGTGATAAATCTGTTTGGCGGCTTGAGGCCAGGGTTCCCATTGACGTTACGCAGTAGACTGTAGAGGAGAAAGTAGACACCTACCGAAACGATTACTCCCAGTGAGGTCTTAAACACTGATCAGGGAAAGTTGTGAACTTATCATTAACCCAGGTGTGACCTCACTGAACTTTTCCCTTTGTGTCTCACAACACAAGGGAACAGTCACAGCTTGCCCTCTAAAGACAACTCTCTTCCTTCACAAAAAACTACATGCACTTAATTACAAGCATACCCTTCACTTAAAATTCTGAATTAAATATGGCGACTCTTACACCAGCCTCGGGGTCCCCGTCTGGGGAAGGAACCAAAAAATGTCCCCAGAAAAAAATCTGTAGAACACCACCTCTCTTCTATCAAACCTTGTCTTCATTTCCTCACTGAAACACAGGTGTCTGCGATAACTGAAAGTAGCCCCTTTTCTATTCCTTTCTACTTTGTCTATTCTCATTTTCAGTCCAAAGCTGGATGTTGCGTGTATGTGCACAACGACTTAACCTGCTCTCGTGCCTACGCTATAGAATCTTCCAAATTTTTCCACCATCTGGCTACGACTACAGATTTACTCTAACTAAATTTATCTGTGATGTATACCTCTCACTGTATATCTCTCACTTTATTCCTCTGACTATAAAGGGAAAAAAAAAAATTATGGACTACTTAACTTCCAAAGTGGAGCACATTATGAATTTCTTCTCTTTTGCGAAGGCCTCCATTTTTGGAGACTTCAATGTTAACTACCAGCTTTGGTTTTCCTATCCTTTCATTGACCATCCTGATAAACTAGCCTTTAACTCTGTTGTCCTTCACGATCTACAGTAACTGGTGCAACACCCTATTCGTAATCCTGACCATTTTGAAGATATGCACAATATTCTTGATATTTTCTTAACTTCTAATTCTTCTGCTTATGCTGTCACCCTATCTTCTCCGTTGGGGTCCTCCGATCACATTCGCATATCTGTATCTTGTCCTATCGCTCCATTCCCTCCTCAGGATCCCCCAAAGCGGAGTTGCCTCTGGCATTTTGCCTCTGCTAATTTGGGGAATCTGAGGAGGTATTATGCTGATTATCCTTGGAATGACTACAGCTTCCATGTCAGAGACCCGTCTCTTTGTGCTCAGCGCTTAACAGAGGTGATAGTGTCTGGCATGGAGGCTTACATTCCTCACTCTTTCTCTCGACCTAGACCTGCCACACCTTGGTTTAATACTTTAATAAAGTTCTCGTGCTATACATGATGGAGAATAAAGATCTCGTGCTATATATGATAGAGAATAAAGATCTCGTGCTATACATGATAGAGAGGTGGCTCACTTGAGCCTTCCATCACCAGAATCTCATTTCTGCCCGGAACCATGTCAAGTCTGTCCTCCAACTAGCCAAAAATTCCTTCATTAATAGAAAGTGTCAAATTCTTTCAAAATCTAATTCCCCTCGGGACTTCTGGCACCCAGCCAAAAACATCTCCAATAACTTTGCTTCTTCATCTTTCCTTCTTTTTATTTCAACCTGATGGCACAAATACCATTACATCTATTTGTAAAGCTGAACTCTTCGTTCAAACCTTTGCTAAAAACTCTTGGATGATTCAGGGTTTGTTCCTCCCTCTCCTCCACCCTCCGACTACTTCAAGATACTCATTAAGATCCTTCGCAGTGATGTTTTCCATGCCTTTGATTCCCTGCTTTTCTACAGTTATTTAATCTATCCTCTACAGGAAGACTGTTAAACATTCATCACTTCACAACCTTACAGTATATCTGATCGTCAGTATGGATTCCATCAAGGCCGCTCTACTAATGATCTTCTGTCTTTTTTTACTGAGTCTTGGTCATCCCTTTTTAGGGATTTTATTGAAACTTTTGTTGTTCCCTTGGACATATCAAGAGCTTTGATTTCCAAATTACCCTCCTACGGGTTCTATCATTCCCTCTGTAACTTCATCTGAAGTTTCCTTTTTGACCGTTCTATAGCTGTTGTGGTAGACGGTCACTGTTCTTTTCTTAAATCTATTAACAGTGGTGTTCCTCAGGGGTCTGTCCTGTCACCCACTCTTCCTAATATTCATCAATGATCATTTAAACCAAACTTCTTGTCCTATTCACTCCTATGCTGATGATACCACCTTGCACTTTCCATATCTTTTCGTCGACGTCCAACCCTTAAGGAAGTAAAGAGTTCACGCAGGGAAGCCACAGAAAGTCTGACTTCTCTCCCTCTAAAGTTTACGATTGTCGATCGATTTTGAAAGTGTTTGGGGACTGGCACCTCAGTGAGCCTTTTTTTTTTATTTTATTTTTTTAATTAATTTATTTATTTTTATCTTGGCCAATGCCCTTTCTACTTAGAAAAAAATTAAAAAAAAACTTGTTGCAGATACATACCGGTGTCGTATTGGATAAGCACTCCCCCAAAATAAGTACTCCCCTAGTACAAATTCATTATGGTAAAGGTAATCCCCCAGTCATTATTCCATATGGCAAATGTACTCTCTCCTGTGAAATAAGTAGTCCCACACTTAGGGAAGGATGAGGAGGTAATGAGACATAGAAACGAATTTCGTTAATTCATTTCCAATTCGACTATCCTTTGTGGACTCGAACGTGCTCGTCTACGCATTTGAAACTGAGATCGCGGAACGAAACCGACCGAGCCACACACTTTACAGTTTGCTGCCAGTGTCCTGAGTGTTGTTGACAATGCCGCACGTGCCATTTGACTTCATATATCAGTATCTTGTGAAGGGTGTGTGGGCCCTGTTTGGACGAAATGTCTTGGAAAAGTCATGTCAGCGATTCGGACCTTTGTGATAAACGTGTTATTTACCTGCAACATACCAACAGTAACCATTTTGATTATGTCAAAGGAATTATGTAGATGTAGATCGTAAATATAATTGGATGTTATTGATCATCTGCAGAGGGACAAATATACAATTTAAGATAATTTTGTTTTTAATGACTTTAAATTGTATGGAAGTATTTCTTCCACGGGGACCAGTCAATATTCCATATGATGTATGTACTGGGGAGTCCATATATTATATGGAATAATGACTGCGGGAGTACTTTTATCATATGGAATTTCTACTGGGGAGTATTTTCTTATGGGAGTCCATATTTCATAGCACACCGGTACGTTTTTTACACTCAAGTTAAATTTGTACGAAATTAACATTGAAGAAAATTTTATACTTTTATCTCTTTAGTATTTTAAAGTGAAAATGTAAAGATTTACACAGCCTACTCTAACATCAGTTCCTTCTGCAGAACCATACGTATTGAACGATGAAAATCTGGAAAAGGACCTAAAACCAGAAATCAATATTTTTTTTTATGTAGAACTCTCGGACCAAATAAAAGATTCAACTACTCAGTGAGTAGGCCCTTACTAAAAGCCTGTAGTCCTGGTGTAGCTTGAGTGACTAGGACGAAAAGCATGGTACCACTTCACTAAATTTTCACGATTCATAAATAAATCTGAATACGGCTCTCTTTTCATGAGGTACTCACAACCTCAGAAAACCCAGCTGAGGTTTGGTGCTCAGTAAAGAAAATCAAGAGCAGTGATGGATTATTAGTATTCCAAAACTGGCAAATTTCATGTTGAATCTGCTTGTCCTTCCACACTCATCAACTGCAGTAGAGAAAATATTTTCTCGGTAAAACTTATCAAAGTTTTTGATGACACCAGAAATAGACTTAATACAGAAACAATGAATGGTCTCTTAGTAAAAGCATATTTGAAATCCTTATGCAAACCAAATGTCCATAGTGTACCTTATGACTAAAGTAAGCACTCGCATGTTTAACTGGATAATGAATAAATAATGTATTGATTGTAATGGTGTTTGACAGCCTCCTCAGCAAGATTATAAAAATCAGGAGCTTTCTTTATATACTTTTACTTTAATTTTTCATTTTTATTTATTTGTAACTATGAATTCTTGCAATCCTTTACCTCTCTCTCTCTCTCTCTCTCTCTCTCTCTCTCTCTCTCTCTCTCTCTCTCTCTCTCTCTCTCTCTCTCTCTCTCTCTCTCTCTCTCTCTCTCTCTCTCTCTCTCTCTCTCTCTCTCTCTCTCTCTCTCTCTCTCTCTCTCTCTCTCTCTCTCTCTCTCTCTCTGTTACACACACACACACACACACACACACACACACACACACACACACACACACACACTTATAATCTAAAATGAAACTTCACTTCTCATCTCTAGCTAAAATAGCTTCCATGAAGTTAGGTGTTCTGAGTCTTCTCCGCCAGTTTTGCTCACACCCCTAGCTGCTAACTCTGTACAGGGGCCTTACCCGTCCAGGTATGGAGTATGTTTTACATGTATAGGGGGTGGGGGAGTCCATTCATACTACTCTTTTAGACAGGGTACATGGTATTTAATTGGCCAGACATTGTTATAAGAGTTAGAGATGGTTAAATATCAACACCCACCAACTCAAGTTCCTTTTACCTCCCCATCACACTCCTGCAGCCATTGCTGGATACAGTGTCCTCATTGGGCTTATCTAGCCTCGCAGATAGGATACAGGGCTTCGTTACATCTATAATCATGCATGAAATAGAAATCATTCCTAAATAACATGCCACAGTGCTCGGTAGTCCCGCCGGGTTCCTGCTTGCTGTTTATAGTTCCCCAGAAAGGCGTGCCCATCTTCACCTTGCTCCCGTCCACCCAATGGTACTGCCCGTCAGCGTGCTCGTTGTTTGCGCCGATCCAGTAGTCGCGGCCAGTATATCCTGGGGACAAGTCACCTCTGTGATGCCTGAGACAACACCGCTTGCTGTGATTCTCTCTTACCATGAACGTTAGTGTAGTGACAAGACCAGAGTCACTGGGGAGCTTAAAAAGAAAATTATACATATTTATGGATGGGAATGATAGGATGAAATAAGTGAGTTTGTTCCACACCGTGACTGCTACGTATAGGCCTAACGGGTTCTTGCATATTCTTTATATATATATATATATATATATATATATATATATATATATATATATATATATATATATATATATATATATATATATATATATATATATATATATATATATCCTTTATTTTTTATATTCTTATATGAACTCTGGACCTGACTATTGTTGTGGCATCGACATTTGACGTGCTGTCCATCTGTTTGGTTGAATGTTTGATCTTTAATTATGCGATGCGAAAGCCTCCTATAGTTAAAGATTTATCTTGCCCACAGATTAATTTTTGTTTCTATGGATTACTCAAGGGGGAGCATGAAATCAGCAAGGGCCTGGTTTCAATATTGAGACTCACCGTTGTTCTCCAAGTACTTGACGACGTAATAATGAATGTTCTCTGTGTTGATGATCAACAGCTGGCCGCCAAGAGTCTCACAAAAGTCTTTCATAAGATACCATGAACCCGTGCTTGTGGAGCTGACGTGAAGGCACTTCCCGCCCACAGCGGTGAAGGGCGGCGTGCATTCCGTGAGGCGGTCTGCGAGACAGAGACAGAGAGAGAGAGAGAGAGAGAGAGAGAGAGAGAGAGAGAGAGAGAGAGAGAGAGAGAGAGAGAGAGAGAGAGAGAGAGTATTATAACAGTAATAGTGTGGACAGATAATGACATGGCTAAAACTACAATAATGCAGAAACTACAGAGTACAGAGTTGATGTTCAATGCGATATACAAGAACAAGTGCGACATACGACAACTGGCACGCAGAAAAATCCATCTCCATCTCTGGGACTCACCACAGGATAAATAACAGCGTTCTGCACTCGACACCAGCTAAAAATACAGATCATAAAAAAAGAAGAAAAAAAAAATCGCACACTTCTAAGTCACGACTTTAAGAATTTAATCTGACGAGGAGGCGCCTACCAGTGATCGGAGTTGCAGGAAGGCATGGTAGCATGAAGAGCAGCAGCAGTAGTAGAAGGCCGAGGGGACGCGCTGAGTTCATGCCCATATTGAATGTCACAACTCGTTTTGTCTGCCTAAAACTCCCTGATGTTGGCTGGAGGCTGTGAAAGGCTCTGTTGTGGCTCTGCGTGGGTCTTGAAAGGCTCTGTCGTGACTGCGTCCCGCACACTAACTCGCCAGACACAGCACAGGCGCCCCTCCTTGTCTATCGCCACCACGGGTGTGGCTCGTGTTGAGTTGTGTATGTCACCAAGGAGCTACTTGTGTGAGTGGCCATCTCGAGTCGCTATATGCTCTTAACTTGAACATCCTACTCTTTTTTTCTTTTGCTTATCTTTCTCCGCTCTGTTGAAAACAGATGACACTATTACCACACTTTTTTGGTATTTAATCACCTTTTTTTTTGTATCATATTCTAATCACATTCTCTGCTTCCCTTGTGTCCTTCATTCCCTAGTTCGTCTGTCCTTACTGTTCTGAACAAATACGCAAGCTTTCAGAAAACATTTAAGTATTCTACATTCTCTCTCTCTCTCTCTCTCTCTCTCTCTCTCTCTCGCTCTCTCTCTCTCTCTCTCTCTCTCTCTCTCTCTCTCTCTCTCTCTCTCTCCCATCTCTCTCTCTCTCTCTCTCTCTCTCTCTCTCTCTCTCTCTTTCATCCAGTCTGACCCTGACAGCCATTCTTAAATGTCGTCTCGTATTTTGTGTTAGGCTTTCCATGAACTTTATCCTCTGTCTTTCTCTTGATCTTTTTCTCTCTGTTATTCATAACAGGCATTCGCTCTCCAAACTTCCTGCTCTCAACACTCGGCCTTTAAAAACTTGACTTGTCTTCTTGTATATTGCATCGACTGTCTCACACGTTGCACAGTGATAAGCGAGAAATAACAATGGAAATTAAAGCCTTCGCATTAAGATGACTTTATTTCAATTACAAACCATCAGATAGTCAGAAATTGTTTAACAAAGGGAAAAGTCAAAATAAGTGATTTGAAGACACTCGTGTAATAGAAGAAAATTAATTGGTGTGGACGAATTAAGTGAAAGATGGACAGGATGTTTGAAAAATGATATATTTGAATTTAGAGAGAGGAAAAAGACGAGGCAGACCGAAGAAGAAAGGCGGAGGGGATAACGTCTGCATGAAAGATGGCTTGAGAGAGAAGGGACTGATGTTGAGGAGACAGAGGACAGTCTGGTAGAAAAGACTAGCCTGTCCTGTACGTTGCGAATTTGAAACGCCTCACCTTTAGTTAGATGGTGTGTTATAAAAAGTCTTATTTAGCCTCACAGATAGGATACACATTTGTTTCGTTACATGATAAATCATGCATGAAATAGAAGCCCTTTTCGAAGAGGATAGCACAGTGGTCAGACGGCGATCCACCTGGTTCCTGCTTGCCGTTTATAGTGCCCCAAAAAGGCGTGCCCATCTTGACCTTGCTCCCGTCCAACCAGTGGTACTGCCCGTCAGCGTGCTCGTTGTTTGCACCTACCCAGTATCTGCGGCCAGCATACCCTGTGAACAAGTCACCTCTGTGAGGCCTGAGGACTGGTTAATGGATTTGTACATCAGCAAGGATGAGACTTCAATATCTTTGATACTCACCGTTGTACTCCAAGTACTTGACGAGATATTGAGACTCACCGTTGTACTCCAAATACTTGACGACGTAGTAGTGAAAGTCCTCCGTATTGATGATCAACAGCTGGCCGCCAAGAGTCTCACAAAAGTCCTTCATAAGATACCAGGTACCCGGGCTTGTGGAGCTGACATGAATGCACTTACCGCCCACAGCGGTGAAGGGCGGCGTGCACTCCGTGAGTCGGTCTGAGAGAGAGAGATAGATAGATAGATAGATAGATAGAGAGAGAGAGAGAGAGAGAGAGAGAGAGAGAGAGAGAGAGAGAGAGAGAGAGAGAGAGAGAGTTATATATATATATATATATATATATATATATATATATATATATATATATATATATATATATATATATATATATATATATATATATATATATATATATATATATATATATATATATATATATATATATATATATATATATATATATATAAGACTACAATTTTGAGATACTGATCGATCCAATTGACGATCCAAGATTGACGTCCATCCTTACTTGGAGCTGCATGGAGGCACGGTAGTAATGGAAGCAGCAGCAGCAGGAAAGGAATCTCTGTGTGGATGCCCATGATGGAGGCTGCAGGTGACTTGATCCTCCCTGGAATTTTCCGCTGTCGATGGAAGGTATCCGAGGGATCTGTCTTTGCTATAGTACTTCCTTGCGTCCCGCAATCACCCAAGTTTTGAAGGTGCTCCTTGTCTCTCCACTAAAGATCTTGCTTGTGTGGGACTTATATACACTCCTGAGCAGCTGTTTGTGTGAGCCGCCAGCTGAGATGATCTTGCAGCCAGTCATTGGACTGTACTTGCGATTACTTAATGTTTCGATACTATCGTTAAATACCTTCTGAGCAGACTCAGGTTGAGCCCCAAATGATTCGTCTATACTCGTACTGACGCCACCGTTCCTCTGTGAGGGAACAGGGACACTAGATTTTGAGAGGGCAATAAATTACCGCCCCGACATAGGAGAGAACCATCCGCCATGCGGGCAGGTGGGCGGAGCCTGTATCAATGCGCGCGGCCGAGGTGAGCGGGTCACGACCTTGCTCGGTCTCACTCCCAGCCAGGTCACCCAGCGCCCAGGACGTGCCCTCCTCGACTCCTCCCGAACCAGCCTACAGAAAGGACAGCGTGGTGCAGCGGTAAGCCGAAGCCCTGACCGACGAAGCTGGCTTTCATCGAAGCAGACTGGAGGAGTGAGTACACCAGTGGAACGCCTGGGGTGAGTTATTTGTGGTAAGGCCTGTTCACAAGATTTCATTTCCAGTCACCCAGCGACCACGTGGTCGTCGTTCCTTGCCCGGCATAAGTGATACAGTGCATAGTGCCGGCTAATTACCTCCGTGACCCAGTAACTAACGTAAGGCTGTGCTCTCACAACGTAAAAGGACCGGGCATTGGCCTCACTTCCGAAGGAATAGGTATTTCTTTCTGTGTGCGGCCCACACGCCACTGAGTGTAGCCATAGCTAGCCAGGCCTTTGTTGTAATTACTGTGTAAATATAAGTCAAATATTTACGACTGTGCTTTCTTTTGAGTGTCCTACCCTAGTCTACCTGGAGACTCATCCAGGAGTCGCATGTGATCGGCAGGTGGTAAAGTGTAAAGGAACACCGATCCATGACAATTGGCGCCCGAACAGGGACCTCATACTAAGCACAGTCACGGTAGAGTAATTCTTTGGTACCGAGTACCTTGCTGATATCTTTTGCCGCAGACAATGGCGTCCGAGGGTCACAGTGAATCTTTCGATCCCTTTGCGAGATTTAGGTCTGAAATCGCGGCGCTAAACATGACAGCAGCGACGAAGGTTAGTGAGTATATACAGAAGCGGCTAGCTGAGGAGAGAGAGGACCGCTTACGTGCCGAGGAACGTGAGAGAGAGGACCGCCAGCGGGAGGAGGAAAGGATTCGTGCCGAAGAACGGGAACACGAGAAGGCGATGGCTGAAATGGAGCTTCGCCATGTGGAGGCAGAAGAGACTCGATCTCGAAGTTCTGAGGGAAGCACTCTTCGCGCCTTACATAGGGTGAAACTTAATGCTTACCGTGAAGGGGAAGACATTGATGCTTTCATTTCCCGTTTCGAGAGGCTGGCCAAGTTGAATCAGATGGAGTCTGAAGAGAAGGCCATCGAATTTTACAGCCTGTTTACAGGCAAAGCCTTGTCCATCGTACATGGGCTAGGGCCCGAAGATAACTCGTACGAGCACATGAAATGCGCTCTTTTGAAGGCGTTTGGCAGAACGGCGGAGGCAACCAAGCAGGCATTTCGCAGTGCCGCTATCAGTGATAACGAAACTGCCGTTCAGGCTCACGCCAGAATTTCCCGTCTCTTTGACGAGCGAGTGCAAAAGGAAGGGATTTACCTCACGTATGAAGCGCTACGGGAGTTAGTCATACGCGACAGGTTTGAGGAAATGTGCCCGCCTGAGTTTGTGGCCACCACTAAGGCCACGGGAAACGTACAGGCAAATAAAATGGCGGAAAACCTGGACCTCCATTTTTCCGCACATGGACGTAAAAATGTTCCCCGAGTTCGTTCTGCGGGGAGCGGCAACAAGGCGCAACCCAACGATCCGGAGCCAGTAAGGAAGGAGCAGGCACCGCCTCCCTTCCGGCAGAATAAGCCACAAGGACATCCCAGGGAGGGTAGTAAGTTTCAACCACCACGTGGGTGGAATACCGGCTCATTGCGTCCCACACCACCTATGAGAGCTGCCTCACACACAGGCAAATATGCTGCCGCACTACTCGATACGCCGGACGATATTGTACCAGCGGCAGACACTACCCCAATTACAGCTGTCCAGAACCACCCTTTGCCGGCCGTAGATAGCGCTCAGGTGACCCCTGAAGCAAATAAGGCCCCACAGCCCCACTCATTTTGACTAGCGGCCACCTCTTCAGTACCAGGAGGTTCACCGCGGGGATTGATTGTGGAAAACGGTAGAGTAGGGGGCAGGTTGGTAAGAGTAATGCGGGACAATGGTTCTACCGGCTGTGTAGTGAAAGAAGCCCTGGTTGCCCCTGCTCAGTTCACAGGAGAACACGTGAGAGTCGTCATGATTAACGGCTCTATGGCTACTTGCCCGATAGCTGTAGTCGACGTGGAGACGCCATTCCTCACTGGCAGAATCCAGGCCGCTGTGATGAAACAGCCTATCTATGAATTAATAATTGGTAACGTTGAAGGGGTGAAGGACGTTCGGAACACGGACGCCACGACCAAAACCGAAGATCAAGTAGGTGCCGCCCTGACGCGAGCCCAGGCACGAGACACACGGCCCGTGGTCCCTCTCAAGCTCACATCACCTAACGAGCTGCTCAATAGCGCTAACGTCACTGCCGCACAAAAGATATCAGCAAGGTACTCGGTACCAAAGAATTACTCTACTGTGACTGCGCTTAGTATGAGGTCCCTGTTCGGGCGCCAATTGTCATGGATCGGTGTTCCTTTACACGTTACCACCTGCCGATCACATGCGACTCCTGGATGAGTCTCCAGGTAGACTAGGGTAGGACACTCAAAAGAAAGCACAGTCGTAAATATTTGACTTTATTTACACAGTAATTACAACAAAGGCCTGGCTAGCTATGGCTACACTCAGTGGCGTGTGGGCCGCACACAGAAAGAAATACCTATTCCTTCGGAAGTGAGGCCAATGCCCGGTCCTTTTACGTTGTGAGAGCACAGCCTTACGTTAGTTACTGGGTCACGGAGGTAATTAGCTGGCACTATGCACTGTATCACTTATGCCGGGCAAGGAACGACGACCACGTGGTCGCTGGGTGACTGGAAATGAAATCTTGTGAACAGGCCTTACCACAAATAACTCACCCCAGGCGTTCCACTGGTGTACTCACTCCTCCAGTCTGCTTCGATGAAAGCCAGCTTCGTCGGTCAGGGCTTCGGCTTACCGCTGCACCACGCTGTCCTTTCTGCAGGCTGGTTCGGGAGGAGTCGAGGAGGGCACGTCCTGGGCGAGTTATTTGTGGTAAGGCCTGTTCACAAGATTTCATTTCCAGTCACCCAGCGACCACGTGGTCGTCGCTCCTTGCCTGGCATAAGTGATACAGTGCATAGTGCCGGCTAATTGCCTCCGTGACCCAGTAACTAACGTAAGGCTGTGCTCTCACAACGTAAAAGGACCGGGCATTGGCCTCACTTCCGAAGGAATAGGTATTTCCTTCTGTGTGCGGCCCACACGCCACTGAGTGTAGCCATAGCTAGCCAGGCCTTTGTTGTAATTACTGTGTAAATATAAGTCAAATATTTACGACTGTGCTTTCTTTTGAGTGTCCTACCCTAGTCTACCTGGAGACTCAACCAGGAGTCCCATGTGATCGGCAGGTGGTAACGTGTAAAGGAACACCGATCCATGACATCCTCTCTTGATTGACTATCTCGCTTCTCGTCAGATTATGGTTTGCCAGTTGCCACCCTCTATTGCTGCCACCATGGGATACGAGGTCTTCCCTTCGGTCGTGTGCAGCACACCCTACAGTAAAGCAGCCACCTTGGTCAACGCCCCTTTTCCATCCTATTTACGTGGCCATACCACCTTCTCTTGGTGTCTCCTGTCGTTATTATAATATCTCTTTCCAGTTTGCCATTTCTTTGACTCTTTCGTTTGATACTCTTTGTGGACATCTGATGCCAAGCACTCTTCGAAGACTGCTCATTTCGAATGCCCGCAATTTCTTTCCTTCTGTTTTAAAATCCAAGATTCTGGACTGCATGTTGCCGTTGTAATGACAATAGCGGACAGCGACTTCAACCTTAGTTCTAGTGATATCCTATATTCTTTTTATTTTGTTTAATTTAAATAGCTTATTGGCCATTTTAATTCAACAGATATTCATAATAATACAAAAGAAGAAAATGCATATCATTAAATGTTTCCATTTTTGACAGACCCCCATAATTTCATGAGTTATTATTATTATTATTTTTTTTTTATTTAGCCAAATTATTGCATCATCTCTGAATTATTAAATAAGTGAAAGTAATTATTTTCAGTATACATTTCTACAATACAAAACCATACTCATTCTATAACTAACATATACATAGAAATTGTGTGTTTATCTTAAAAGTAATTTTATTTATTATTTTTTTTTCAGTCTTTCAGTTAGCTCATTCCTTTTTTCTCATCCGTAATAAGTTAGAAACCTCTTTGTGCTTCAGTCTTAGAAAAACAATGTCCAATATTTATCCTGTTTCCTGTATTTACATTGTGAATTTCATATACTCTAAGAATCACAAATAAATGGTTTGTCTGCAGATGTTCGTGGATAAACTTTGACATTCAAGTTTATAAGTGTCGTTAATGTTAAGAATGTCAAGCTCTTTGAAAATCGGTGCAGTATGTTCATGACAATTTACTTTAGTCAGTATTCTAGATATTTTTTTTTTTTTTTTTTTACATAACTAATTTATTCAGAGTTGTCTTGTTAGCCATCCACAACACTACACTGCAATATTAAAAATTGGGATGCATCAGTATATAATAAAGTGCTTTAAAAGCGACTCAAGAGGTAACAAATGCGTAACTTCATGCAGTATACCAGATGACCTTGCAATTTTACTATGTATGTGACTGATATGGTCGCTCCAAGTTAGTCTGTGATCGATAATTGCACCAAGAGATTTAACTGGAACAAATCTTTGTAAAGTTACATTTATTATTTTGTTACCTACAATGGCTAAATATTGTTTTTGTTACATTCAATGATAATTCATCACATGAAAGCCAGGAAGAAACTGTCTCTAGTTCAGAATTTAGTGTTTTAGTAAGAAATATTACGTCAGTATTTGAAAGAGTAACATTTATATCATAAGCAAACAAATATGGAATCTTCAACTTTTGAAGATTCCACAATATCATCAATATATAACAAAAATAGAATAGCTCCTAATGTAGATCCCTGAGAGACCCCTGTTTCAGCTACACTACAACTGATGATACATTATGTATTACACTGCACTGCCTCCTATTGTGTAAGTAGCTCACAAACCAGTCCAGAAAATAGTTTTTAATTCCATAGTGATGCAATTTTTTAAGAGTATGCTGTGATCAAGAGTATTAAATGCTTTTTAAAGATCTAAGAAAACACTAACTGAAAATTTCCCATTTCCCTCGTCCTGCAAAATATGATCAATTACCTGTGTGATTGCTATTTGTGGTGAGTTTTTTTGTTTTTTCCAAATCCATATTGATAATTACAAATTATATGGTTATTTAAAAAAAAAAAAATACTGCAAGTCTGTCACTCGAATATTTTACTCATTGAGTTTGAAATAGAAAATAGAAATCGGTCTGTAATTTGTTACATCTCCATTGTTACCTCCTTTAAAAACAAGAATAATTTTAGCACATCTTACTTTATCAGGAAAGCAATCCATCCGAAAAGATAAGTTAATCAATTTAGAAATATGACCTAGCACATGAACAGAGAGGCTTATTACTTTAACGTGGATGTCATCCAAGCCTGGAGCAAACTTTTAATGTTGCAATTATTGACACAATTTCTTCTGCAGTGGAATCTGAGTTGTTAGCCATATAAAACATTGGTGATAATTCATATTGTTGAAGTTCATTAGCTAGTTTACTGTCTATAGTTGAAAGGTGAGTGTTTACGTAGTCAGCCATTTTTTTTTTTTTTTTTGTCAGTAAATCTACAATCATTTATAATTAAATTTCATATTAGGCTGACTATTTATCCTTTTGTTAGTAATTACGTTAATTAAGCCCCACATCACCTTACTATTCTCAGCATTTTTTGGAAATTTATTCTTATTTTATTTATTTATTTATTTTTTTTTCAAGCTGTTAACATATTACTTACCTTATTCCATAACTGTTCGCATTGTTTTTCATATGTGATGAGTTGCCTTAGATAATTTCCATATAGTTTATACCTCTCTTCAGTCAGCTGTGACTCTCTCCAGATTTTGCTCCGCTTTCCTAGTGCTGTATATCCGTGACTCATTCTTTCTCACCGGTCTGAACGAGTCATTCTCTTGGGTTATGTGCATTCCTAAATATTTAAATACGCCCACTTGTTCTATAGCCTCTTTTCTGTTTATTATCATAAACTTCGTCTTTCTCACATATATATTAATTTTATATCTAGTACAGGTTTGTTCCACGCTGTTTGCCATCTCCTGAGTTGATTTGGATACCAAGACTATGTCGTCGGCGCACTTGACATTACTGATGTACTGGCCACTGGATGTGCACTCCACCCTTTTCTTTTAATGCTCGCTCTAAAGCCTGCTTGTTCTTCCGTCAGCATCTCCGCTCTCTGGTTGCCATCCTCTCCTAAATTGCTCTCGCCAGTATCTTACAAGAGCGTGCCAAAAGGCTAATTAATTTATAAATGGCTCTGATTGTTTGAGCTCGCTGTGTATTTGTACTATTTTTGCTGTGTTCCAGTTTTATGGAATGTTATTCTCTTCAACTGTCCTACGTGCGATTACTTAGAAGGCAAATATAACCTCTTTCTTTCCTTAATTTTTTTTTTTTTTTTCCATCTTCCACGAAAAAGAGATGGTTTTATTTCCACGCATGTGTGGAGCTGTATTTTTCATTGAAATATTCGATAAGATTGGATGGTTCATAACATTTCACGCACCAAGGACTATTGCCATTTTAGATAATCATTACCTTTACGATGTTACCTCTCACAGGTGGACAAATGTTCACATTGTAGTATCTATGACTTAGACACTATTTTTGTGCTGAGTTCTCGTGAAAAACACAAAATTAACCTTTTTTTTTTTTTTGTCAATTCTTACAGTACTAGGAAGAAGCAAAGCGAAGGACGAGCATAGCAGTAAAAGGGTTCACGCTACCTTCACGCCACCAATGGTACGTGCAAGTTTTCAGTTACTTATTAGACTGTCCATTTAATAACTGGTTAACCTCAACTTGTCGAGAAGAAACGTAAATGTTCATATTTCTTTATTTTGATTAATGATGCAAGCACGCTTTAGGCACCTGTTACATAATACATTTTTTGCATCTGGAAATAATGATTAAAGTCACGTTGTCGAGAGGAAAACTCATTATTCAAGGTGTTTGTAGTATTTCAGCTACATCGTCATGGTTGACTTTATTGCCTCTTCAATTCACATGCATTTGTTTTGATGTCTTCTATGTTCATAGTTTACCTGTCTTTCTGACTGCAAAAGTTGAATAGCTTAAATATTCTTCTTTGAATTGCTGCAGTGTTTAAGTGAAGGAGGTGTACGTGCGCGCGCGCGTTTTTTTTTTTTTTTAAGTGTGTGCATGTGTGTGTGTGTGTGTGTGTGTGTGTGTGTGTGTGTGTGTAATAATAATAATAATAATAAACGGTTTATTATTTAGGCAGTTAACAAACTGAAAATGTACATAGGGGGTGGGGAAATACTTAACATTAATCCTAAATGTAGTCTAATCTAGAATGGACTATTGATTGATGGCTCGCACCATGGTGGGAATCGCACTGAGTCTATACCGGTCCGTGCGTGGCGCCTTCAGGGGCGTTATCTTGTTGTGGTGTCTGGTGGCCCGTGCCGGGCGAGGCGCGTCAGGCGGCAGCATGTTTCTGAGACGTGGATGATGCAGTAGTCCCCTTCCAAACTTCTCCAGAGCCTCTCAGTACCTGGTGGATAGTCTGGACAGACTCAGAGAGTTCAGGGCTTCTTCGTAGGTGGTGTATGCAGGGCCAAGGATGACCCCTGCACGCCCTTTTCTGCACACTCTCTAATTGCAGCTGTTGAGTGTGTGTGAGGGAGGAGGACCACGCTGGGGAGGCGTACATGAGTTTGGGGAGGATGAAGGTAAGGTACATCCCCCTTAACTCATCTGTCGGCGTCCCCAGCGACCTGAGTCTGCGCAGCATGTACAGCCTGTAGGTAGCTGATCTTATGGTGCTGGCGACATGCTGCCTCCAGGTCAGCTGGTCGTCCACCGTGACTCCGAGGAGCTTGGCACATCGGACCACCTGGAGGGGGTGAGGGCCCACTGAGAGTGGGGAGGGGGCACTGGTACAGAGAAGGTACAGAAATGCATCACCACAGTTTTGCTGTGGTTGATGGTCATCCTGCTCTCCTCCGTCCACGTCTGCAGTCGCTCCAGAATTGCTTGCAGTGGCGAGTAGTCCGGGTTCTTGGTGGAAACTGGGACGCCCTCGGTTCAGTCGTCCACATACTTCCAGCGATGGGGGGTGTCAGTGAGGGCGTCGTTAATGAGGAGGAGGAAGCATAGAGGACCCATCTTGGTCCCCTGGGGGACCCCACATGTCAGCTGTTGGAAATTAGAGACAGAGCCCTGATAGCGAACGGCCTGACGCCTTCCTGTGAGGAAGTCGGCTAGCCATGCTATCAGGTTAGGAGGGAGACCCAGACTTACTGCCTTGCTGATGACAACAGTGTGATCAACAAGATCAAAAGCCTTTTTGAAGTCCACAAAAGCAACAGCTAGAGAGGTGTTACGCTTGTCCAGGTGGCTGTGGATGAATTCAAGGAAGCTGGTCAAGTAATGGGAGGTGGAGGTGGCTTTAATATTTCCAAACTGTCTGATATCCACGGTATTACAAATTCTGGTGTTGCAGATACATACCGGTGTCGTATTGGATAAGCACTCCCCCAAAATAAGTACTCCCTAGTACAAATTCATTATGGTAAAGGTAATCACCCAGTCATTATTCCATATGGCAAATGTACTCTCTCCTGTGAAATAAGTAGTCCCACACTTAGGGAAGGATGAGGAGGTAATGAGACATAGAAACGAATTTCGTTAATTCATTTCCAACTCGACTATCCTTTGTGGACTCGAACGTGTTCGTCTACGCATTTGAAACTGAGATCGCGGAACGAAACCGACCGAGCCACACACTTTACAGTTTGCTGCCAGTGTCCTGAGTGTTGTTGACAATGCCGCACGTGCCATTTGACTTCATATATCAGTATCTTGTGAAGGGTGTGTGGCCCTGTTTGGACGAAATGTCTTGGAAAAGTCATGTCAGCGATTCGGACCTTTGTGATAAACGTGTTATTTACCTGCAACATACCAACAGTAACCATTTTGATTATGTCAAAGGAATTATGTAGATGTAGATCGTAAATATAATTGGATGTTATTGATCATCTGCAGAGGGACAAATATACAATTTAAGGTAATTTTGTTTTAATGACTTTAAATTGTATGGGAGCATTTATTCCACGGGGACCAGTCAATATTCCATATGATGTATGTACTGGGGAGTCCATATATTATACGGAATAATGACTACGGGAGTACTTTTATCATATGGAATTTCTACTGGGGAGTATTTTCTTATGGGAGTCCATATTTCATAGCACACCGGTACGTTTTTACACTGTTAAGTTAAATTAGTACGAAATTAACATTGAAGAAAATTTTATACTTTTACCCCTTTAGTATTTTAAAGTGAAAATGTAATGATTTACACAGCCTACTCTAACATCAGTTCCTTCTGCAGAACCATACGCAACAGTGTTATAAAGAGGCATCTGATCAAGGCTGAATCAGACCCCTCCTCTGTTACATTTCAAAATCCATCCAATTTCTTGCCTGGTAGTGACTGAAACTTCGGAAGTAAAGTAGAATCTGTATTGAACGATGGAAATCTGGAAAAGGACCTAAAGCCAGAAATCAATATTTTTTTTTATGTAGAACTCTCGGACCAAATAAAAGATTCAATTACTCAGTGAGTAGGCCCTTACTAAAAGCCTGTAGTCCTGGTGTAGCTTGAATGACTAGGACGAAAAGCATGGTACCACTTCACTAAATTTTCACGATTCATAAATAAATCTGAATACGGCTCTCTTTTCATGAGGTACTCACAACCTCAGAAAACCCAGCTGAGGTTTGGTGCTCAGTAAAGAAAATCAAGAGCAGTGATGGATTATTAGTATTCCAAAACTGGCAAATTTCATGTTGAATCTGCTTGTCCTTCCACACTCATCAACTGCAGTAGAGAAAATATTTTCTCGGTAAAACATATCAAAGTTTTTGATGACACCAGAAATAGACTTAATACAGAAACAATGAATGGTCTCTTAGTAAAAGCATATTTGAAATCCTTATGCATACCAAATGTCCATAGTGTACCTTATGACTAAAGTAAGCACTCGCGTGTTTAACTGGATAGTGAATAAATAATGTATTGATTGTAATGGTGTTTGACAGCCTCCTCAGCAAGATTATAAAAATCGGGAGCTTTCTTTATATGCTTTTTCTTTCATTTTTCATTTTTATTTATTTGTAACTATGAATTCTTGCAATCCTTTACCTCTCTCTCTCTCTCTCTCTCTCTCTCTCTCTCTCTCTCTCTCTCTCTCTCTCTCTCTCTCTCTCTCTCTCTCTCTCTGTTACATACACACACACACACACACACACACACACACACACACACACACACACACACACACACACACACTTATAATCTAAAATGAAACTTCACATCTCATCTCTAGCTAAAACAGCTTCCATGAAGTTAGGTGTTCTGAGTCTTCTCCGGCAGTTTTGCTCACACCCCTAGCTGCTAACTCTGTACAGGGGCCTTACCCGTCCAGGTATGGAGTATGTTTTACATGTATAGGGGGTGGGGAGTCCATTCATACTACTCTTTCAGACAGGGTACATGGTATTTAATTGGCCAGACATTGTTATAAGAGTTAGAGATGGTTAAATATCAACACCCACCAACTCAAGTTCCTTTTACCTCCCCATCACACTCCTGCAGCCATTGCTGGATACAGTGTCCTCATTGGGCTTATCTAGCCTCGCAGATAGGATACAGGGCTTCGTTACATCTATAATCATGCATGAAATAGAAATTGTTCCTAAATAACATGCCGCAGTGCTCGGTAGCCACGCCGGGTTCCTGGTGGCCATCCCTCGCGCCCCAGAAAGGCGTGCCCATCTTCACCTTGCTCCCGTCCACCCAATGGTACTGCCCGTCAGCGTGCTCGTTGTTTGCGCCGATCCAGTAGTCGCGGCCAGTATATCCTGGGGACAAGTCACCTCTGTGATGCCTGAGACAACACCGCTTGCTGTGATTCTCTCTCACCATGAACGTTAGTGTAGTGACAAGACCAGAGTCACTGGGGAGCTTAAAAAGAAAATTATACATATTTATGGATGGGGATGATAGGATGAAATAAGTGAGTTTGTTCCACACCGGGTCTGCTACGTATAGGCCTAACGGGTTCTTGCATATGCTTTACATATATATATATATATATATATATATATATATATATATATATATATATATATATATATATATATATATATATATATATATATATATATATATATATATTCCTTTATTTTTTTTATATTCTTATATGAACTCTGGACCTGACTATTGTTGTGGCATCGACATTTGACGTGCTGTCCATCTATTTGGTTGAATGTTTGATCTTTAATTATGCGATGCGAAAGCCTCCTATAGTTAAATATTTATCTTGCCCACAGATTAATTTTTATTTCTATGGATTACTCAAGGGGGAGCATGAAATCAGCAAGGCCCTGGTTTCAATATTGAGACTCACCGTTGTTCTCCAAGTACTTGACGACGTAATAATGAATGTTCTCTGTGTTGATGATCAACAGCTGGCCGCCAAGAGTCTCACAAAAGTCTTTCATAAGATACCATGAACCCGTGCTTGTGGAGCTGACGTGAAGGCACTTCCCGCCCACAGCGGTGAAGGGCGGCGTGCATTCCGTGAGGCGGTCTGCGAGACAGAGACAGAGAGAGAGAGAGAGAGAGAGAGAGAGAGAGAGAGAGAGAGAGAGAGAGAGAGAGAGAGAGAAAGCATTATAACAGTAATAGTGTGGACAGATAATGACATGGCTAAAACTACAATAATGCAGAAACTACAGAGTACAGAGTTGATGTTCAATGCGATATACAAGAACAAGTGCGACATACGACAACTGGCACGCAGAAAAATCCATCTCCATCTCTGGGACTCACCACAGGATAAATAACAGCGTTCTGCACTCGACACCAGCTAAAAATACAGATCATAAAAAAAGAAGAAAAAAAAAAAAAAAATCGCACACTTCTAAGTCACAACTTTAAGAATTTAACCTGACGGGGAGGCGCCTACCAGTGATCTGAGTTGCAGGAAGGCATGGCAGCATGAAGAGCAGCAGCAGTAGTAGAAGGCCGAGGGGACGCGCTGAGTTCATGCCCATATTGAATGTCACAACTCGTTTTGTCTGCCTAAAACTCCCTGATGTTGGCTGGAGGCTGTGAAAGGCTCTGTTGTGGCTCTGCGTGGGTCTTGAAAGGCTCTGTCGTGACTGCGTCCCGCACACTAACTCGCCAGACACAGCACAGGCGCCCCTCCTTGTCTATCGCCACCACGGGTGTGGCTCGTGTGGAGTTGTGTATGTCACCAAGGAGCTACTTGTGTGAGTGGCCATCTCGAGTCGCTATATGTTCTTAACTAGAACATCCTAATTTTTTTTTCTTTTCCTTATCTTTCTCCGCTCTGTTGAAAACAGATGACACTACTCGTATTACCACACTTTCTTGGTATTTAATCACCTTTTTCTTTGTATCATATTCTAATCACATTCTCTGCTTCCCTTGTGTCCTTCATTCCCCAGTTCGTTTGTCCTTACTGTTCTGAACAAATACGCAAGCTTTCGGAAAACTTTTAAGTATTCTACATTCTCTCTCTCTCTCTCTCTCTCTCTCTCTCTCTCTCTCTCTCTCTCTCTCTCTCTCTCTCTCTCTCTCTCTCTCTCTCTCTCTCTCTCATCCAGTCTGACCCTGACAACCATTCTGAAATGTCGTCTCGTATTTTGTGTTAGGCTTTCCATGAACTTTATCCTCTGTCTTTCTCTTGATCTTTTTCTCTCTGTTATTCATAACAGGCATTCGCTCTCCAAACTTCCTGCTCTCAACACTCGGCCTTTAAAAACTTGACTTGTCTTCTTGTATATTGCATCGACTGTCTCACACGTTGCACAGTGATAAGCGAGAAATAACAATGGAAATTAAAGCCTTCGCATTAAGATGACTTTATTTCAATTACAAACCATCAGATAGTCAGAAATTGTTTAACAAAGGGAAAAGTCAAAATAAGTGATTTGAAGACACTCGTGTAATAGAAGAAAATTAATTGGTGTGGACGAATTAAGTGAAAGATGGACAGGATGTTTGAAAAATGATATATTTGAATTTAGAGAGAGGAAAAAGACGAGGCAGACCGAAGAAGAAAGGCGGAGGGGATAACGTCTGCATGAAAGATGGCTTGAGAGAGAAGGGACTGATGTTGAGGAGACAGAGGACAGTCTGGTAGAAAAGACTAGCCTGTCCTGTACGTTGCGAATTTGAAACGCCTCACCTTTAGTTAGATGGTGTGTTATAAAAAGTCTTATTTAGCCTCACAGATAGGATACACATTTGTTTCGTTACATGATAAATCATGCATGAAATAGAAGCCCTTTTCGAAGAGGATAGCACAGTGGTCAGACGGCGATCCACCTGGTTCCTGCTTGCCGTTTATAGTGCCCCAAAAAGGCGTGCCCATCTTGACCTTGCTCCCGTCCAACCAGTGGTACTGCCCGTCAGCGTGCTCGTTGTTTGCACCTACCCAGTATCTGCGGCCAGCATACCCTGTGAACAAGTCACCTCTGTGAGGCCTGAGGACTGGTTAATGGATTTGTACATCAGCAAGGATGAGACTTCAATATCTTTGATACTCACCGTTGTACTCCAAGTACTTGACGAGATATTGAGACTCACCGTTGTACTCCAAATACTTGACGACGTAGTAGTGAAAGTCCTCCGTATTGATGATCAACAGCTGGCCGCCAAGAGTCTCACAAAAGTCCTTCATAAGATACCAGGTACCCGGGCTTGTGGAGCTGACATGAATGCACTTACCGCCCACAGCGGTGAAGGGCGGCGTACACTCCGTAAGTCGGTCTGAGAGAGAGAGAGAGAGAGAAAGAAAGAGAGAGAGAGAGAGAGAGAGAGAGAGAGAGAGAGAGAGAGAGAGAGAGAGAGAGAGAGAGAGAGAGAGTTGTATATATATATATATATATATATATATATATATATATATATATATATATATATATATATATATATATATATATATATATATATATATATATATATATAAGACTACAATTTTGAGATACTGATCGATCCAATTGACGATCCAAGATTGACGTCCATCCTTACTTGGAGCTGCATGGAGGCACGGTAGTAATGGAAGCAGCAGCAGCAGGAAAGGAATCTCTGTGTGGATGCCCATGGTGAAGGCTGCAGGTGACTTGATCCTCCCTGGAATTTTCTGCTGTCGATGGAAGGTATCCGAGGGATCTGTCTTTGCTATAGTACTTCCTTGCGTCCCACAATCACCCAAGTTTTGAAGGTGCTCCTTGTCTCTCCACTAAAGATCTTGCTTGTGTGGGACTTATATACACTCCTGAGCAGCTGTTTGTGTGAGCCGCCAGCTGAGATGATCTTGCAGCCAGTCATTGGACTGTACTTGCGATTACTTAATGTTTCGATACTATCGTTAAATACCTTCTGAGCAGACTCAGGTTGAGCCCCAAATGATTCGTCTATACTCGTACTGACGCCACCGTTCCTCTCTTGATTGACTATCTCGCTCCTCGTCAAATTATGGTTTGCCACCCTCTATTGCTGCCACCACGGGATGCGAGGTCTTCCCTTCGGTCGTGTGCAGCACACCCTACAGTAAAGCAGCCACCTTGGTCAACGCCCCTTTTCCATCCTATTTACGTGGCCATACCACCTTCTCTTGGTGTCTCCTGTCGTTATTATAATATCTCTTTCCAGTTTGCCATTTCTCTGACTCTTCCGTTTGATACTCTTTGTGGACATCTGATGCCAAGCACTCTTCGAAGACTGCTCATTTCGAATGCCCGCAATGTCTTTCCTTCTGTTTTAAAATCCAAGATTCTGAACTGCATGTTGCCGTTGTAATGACAATAGCGGACAGCGACTTCAATCTTAGTTCTAGTGATATCCTATATTTTTTTTATTTTGTTTAATTTAAATAGCTTATTGGCCATTTTAATTCAACAGATATTCATAATAATACAAAAGAAGAAAATGCATATCATTAAATGTTTCCATTTTTGACAGACCCCCATAATTTCATGAGTTATTATTATTATTATTTTTTTTTATTTAGCCAAATTATTGCATCATCTCTGAATTATTAAATAAGTGAAAGTAATTATTTTCAGTATACATTTCTACAATACAAAACCATACTCATTCTATAACTAACATATACATAGAAATTGTGTGTTTATCTTAAAAGCAATTTCATTATTTTTTTCTTTTTTTTTCAGTCTTTCAGTTAGCTCATTCCTTTTTTCTCATCTGTAATAAGTTAGAAACCTCTTTGTGCTTCAGTCTTAGGAAAACAATGTCCAGTATTCATCCTGTTTCCTGTATTTACATTGTGAATTTCATGTACTCTAAGAATCACAAATAAATGGTTTGTCTGCAGATGTTCGTGGATAAACTTTGACATTCAATTTTATAAGTGTCGTTAATGTTAAGAATGTCAAGCTCTTTGAAAATCGGTGCAGTATGTTCATGACAATTTACTTTAGTCAGTATCCTAGATATTCTTTCTTTTTTTTTTATATATAATAACTAATTTATTCAGAGTTGTCTTGTTAGCCATCCACAACACTACACTGCAATATTAAAAATTGGGATGCATCAGTATATAATAAAGTGCTTTAAAAGCGACTCAAGAGGTAACAAATGCGTAACTTCATGCAGTACACCAGATGACCTTGCAATTTTACTATGTATGTGACTGATATGGTCGCTCCAAGTTAGTCTGTGATCGATAATTGCACCAAGAGATTTAACTGGAACAAATCTTTGTAAAGTTACATTTATTATTTTGTTACCTACAATGGCTAAATATTGTTTTTGTTACATTCAATGATAATTCATCACATGAAAGCCAGGAAGAAACTGTCTCTAGTTCAGAATTTAGTGTTTTAGTAAGAAATATTACGTCAGTATTTGAAAGAGTAACATTTATATCATAAGCAAACAAATATGGAATCTTCAACTTTTGAAGATTCCACAATATCATCAATATATAACAAAAATAGAATAGCGCCTAATGTAGATCCCTGAGAGACCCCTGTTTCAGCTACACTACATCTAATGATACATTATGTATTACACTGCACTGCCTCCTATTGTGTAAGTAGTTCACAAACCAGTCCAGAAAATAGTTTTTAATTCCATAGTGATGCAATTTTTTAAGAGTATGCTGTGATCAAGAGTATTAAATGCTTTTTAAAGATCTAAGAAAACACTAACTGAAAATTTCCCATTTCCCTCGTCCTGCAAAATATGATCAATTACCTGTGTGATTGCTATTTGTGGTGAGTTTTTTTGTTTTTGTTTTTTTTCCAAATCCACATTGATAATTACAAATTATATGGTTATTTAAAAAAAAAAAAAAAACTTCAAGTCTGTCACTCGAATATTTTACTCATTGAGTTTGAAATAGAAAATAGAAATCGGTCTGTAATTTGTTACATCTCCATTGTTACCTCCTTTAAAAACAAGAATAATTTTAGCACATCTTACTTTATCAGGAAAGCAATCCATCCGAAAAGATAAGTTAATCAATTTAGAAATATGACCTAGCACATGAACAGAGAGGCTTATTACTTTAACGTGGATGTCATCCAAGCCTGGAGCAAACTTTTAATGTTGCAATTATTGACACAATTTCTTCTGCAGTGGAATCTGAGTTGTTAGCCATATAAAACATTGGTGATAATTCATATTATTGAAGTTCATTAGCTAGTTTACTGTCTATAGTTGAAAGGTGAGTGTTTACGTAGTCAGCCATTTTTTTTTTTTTTTTTGTCAGTAAATCTACAATCATTAATAATTAAATTTCATATTAGGCTGACTATTTATCCTTTTGTTAGTAATTACGTTATTTAAGCCCCACATCACCTTACTATTCTCAGCATTTTTTGGAAATTTATTCTTATTTTATTTATTTATTTATTTTTTTTTTTTCAAGCTGTTAACATATTACTTACCTTATTCCATAACTGTTCGCATTGTTTTTCATATGTGATGAGTTGCCTTAGATAATTTCCATATAGTTTATACCTCTCTTCAGTCAGCTGTGACTCTCTCCAGATTTTGCTCCGCTTTCCTAGTGCTGTATATCCGTGACTCATTCTTTCTCACCGGTCTGAACGAGTCATTCTCTTGGGTTATGTGCATTCCTAAATATTTAAATACGCCCACTTGTTCTACAGCCTCTTTTCTGCTTATTATCATAAACTTCGTCTTTCTCACATATATATTAATTTTATATCTAGTACAGGTTTGTTCCACGCTGTTTGCCATCTCCTGAGTTGATTTGGATACCAAGACTATGTCGTCGGCGCACTTGACATTACTGATGTACTGGCCACTGGATGTGCACTCCACCCTTTTCTTTTAATGCTCGCTCTAAAGCCTGCTTGTTCTTCCGTCAGCACCTCCGCTCTCTGGTTGCCATCCTCTCCTAAATTGCTCTCGCCAGTATCTTACAAGAGCTCTGATTGTTTGGGCTCGCTGTGTATTTGTACTATTTCTGCTGTCTTTCAGTTTTATGGAACGTTATTCTCTTCAACTGTCCTACGTGCGATTACTTAGAAGGCAAATATAACCTCTTTCTTTCCTTACTTTTTTTTTTCCATCTTCCACGAAAAAGAGATGGTTTTATTTCCACGCATGTGTGGAGCTGTATTTTTCATTGAAATATTCGATAAGATTGGATGGTTCATAACATTTCACGCACCAAGGACTATTGCCATTTTAGATAATCATTACCTTTACGATGTTACCTCTCACAGGTGGACAAATGTTCACATTGTAGTATCTATAACTTCTTAGACACTATTTTTGTGCTGGGTTCTCGTGAATATTTCTACTGCGTGAAAACACAAAATTAACTTTTTATTTTTTTGTCAATTCTTACAGTACTAGGAAGAAGCAAAGCGAAGGACGAGCATAGCAGTAAAAGGGTTCACGCCATCTTTATCAATGGTACGTGCAAGTTTACAGTTACTTATTAGACTGTCCATTTAATAACTGGTTAACCTCAACTTGTCGAGAAGAAACGTAAATGTTCATATTTCTTTATTTTGATTAATGATGCAAGCACGCTTTAGGCACCTGTTACATAATACATTTTTTGTATCTGGAAATAATGATTAAAGTCACGTTGTCGAGAGGAAAACTCATTATTCAAGGTGTTTGTAGTATTTCAGCTACATCGTCATGGTTGACTTTATTGCCTCTTCAATTCACATGCATTTGTTTTGATGTCTTCTATGTTCATAGTTTACCTGTCTTTCTGACTGCAAAAGTTGAATAGCACAAATACTCTTCGTCGTATTGCTGCAGTGTTTAAGTGAAGGAGGTGTGCGTGCGTGCGCGCGCGCGTTTTTTATTTTTTTATTTATTTATTTATTTTTTTATAAGTGTGTGCATGTGTGTGTGTGTGTGTAATAATAATAATAATAACATAATAATAATATGTGTGTGTGTGTGTGTGTGTGTGTGTGTGTGTGTGTGTGTGCGTGTGTGTGTGTGTGTGTGATTTCAACCACCTGTCTTTTCAGTAAGCTTCTTCACTGAACATTATTGGCCCCGTTGTTCTAACGGAGTCTCCTCTTACTCAGGGACCGAAAACTTTGAAATACACATTACCCTTATTTTCCATTATTCTCAACCAAATTGATTAAGGCTGCGTATTTTAATAGTTAATATATAGTTTTGCTAAAGATTACAAGGGTTTTGCATCATTGAATGCATTACGATAATGAATTTGGGAAAAACATAATCTATCAAGGAATACCCGGTCAACATCATTGATACGAATGTATTAAAGCTGACTAATGCGTAAATTACTTCTTTATACATAGAAAGGAAAGGTAAAGGAATAAAATATTGATGGTAAGTTCCATAGTTTTTGCAGACGAGAGGTCTTCGTTTTTAAATTCAGCCATTCACGCTGCAAGAATTATGGAACTTGACACAAATATTCTATTCCTCTACCTCTCCTTTCATTGCTGCACAAACCTTTCTATTTTATCTCTTTCCTATTTTGTCCACCTCTCTAATTATCAATTTTTCATCCCTTTCTCTGGTAAACTTCTGCATTTCCACCTTCCTATGACATGAACTCTTTCAAGAGGGAGGTTTCAAGACACTTATCCTCTAGTATTTGATTATCCCATTCGACTTGTCAGTGGGAAGTGGCACTCAAGTTAGCCTTTTTTTTTTTTTTAATTCTAGTTGTCCTTGACCAGTAGCCTTCTTACGAGAGAGAGAAAAATAAAATCATTCAGGTCTTTATCTTTAAAGGAGGGACGGTGAAAGCTTCTCTGATAACGAGGGAAGGAGAGGATGGATATGGCCAGAAATGTTTGTGAATCTTATCACGTCGTGGCTCGCCTGGAGAACGCTCATGTTACCTGGACAGAGGCTAAAAAAGGCTGTGATACTGAACAGTTGTGTATTGGTGGTTTATCTTGTTGTTGCTCTTTTTTCCTCCTTTTCTTTTCTTTCTGGTGTCTGCCTTTCCTTCCTTTTTTTTTTGTCTTCGTTTTTCTCTTTCGTTTGTGGTGTATTTCTTCTTGTTTTAGTTTTTATTCTTGTTCTTCTTGTTTTTTTTTTCTTGCTCTTATTCTTGTTCTTGTTCTTTTTGTTATTCTTTTTTTCTTTCAGGATATCAACCTTTCCTTCATTGTTTTCCTTATTTTGTTTCAAGAATGCATATAATATTTTTTTCTCGTATATCTTAACTTTATAAATGTTGTTGTTGTTGTTGTTGTTGTTGTTGTTGTTGTTGTTGTCAGGTCGATGGACATGATGGTCTACAGCTCTACATGCTAGCTGGAGGTCTCGCTAGCAGCTCTGTTCCTGCTGGCTCTTGTTCCCCTGCTGGCTGCTGCTCGTCGAGGGAAGGCGGCACATCACATCTTGTCCTGCTAACACCTGCTGTCGTCGCTTTGCTTCATAAGAGGATGGTGTGATTGAAACTTAAACCTTTGTAAACTCTGACTGTTCCTCGTAACGAAAGTATAATGTTAAAAGTGTCCTCAACAAGATTTCTGTTTAATATACCCTACACTTGGGACACCTCTCTTGCTCTGGAGGAAGATGGGGAAGTACAGAAGTATTATCAGCTGTTTTATCAGTTCATATTTAAGATAATATTTTTAGTATTTCTACGTGTTATCTCGATTACTGTCAACAGGCTGTATTTGAAGTTATCTGGGCTTTCACATGTTTTCATTATCTCAGTGATAATTTAACAAGAATTCTGCTTCATCAATAACAACCATGAGAACCTGACTAATTGCTTCTGCAGCCTTAGAAAATAGTCTTAATGAAAAAAATAAATAAATAAAATTAAGAATACAGACCTCAATATTTTTCTCTATCAATCAGTTGCAGAACATTTTAAAATTTTCTGAATGTGGTAGCTGTCTTATGCTCTTATTTAAAGGCTGAGATTACATGGTTTTAGAAAGTTTCAAGGGTGCTGTCTTCAAATCAGTGGGCTGCGTGTTGTGTCTAATGGAATTTTTGTTTGAAAGTATTTAGTTTCGTCCGATTTCAAGTTAATGGAATAATTTAATATGTCCCAAGATGCCACACGGATTTGAAGGGTTATTATGAGAAGCAGTACGTATGTCGTAGCCCTTTTTTTTTCTTTTTTGTTATTGTTTCCCTTGTGTTATTAGATGTTCATTTTCCTTTTTCTAATTGGTAATTTGTTGGTGTCGTGTTGGAAGCACCTTCTTACGAGGAACAGCCATGGTAGTGTGTGGAGATGTCCATGATGGCTGAGAGAGTGAGAGAATGAGAGAGTGAGGAAGTAGGCGAGGAAGTCAATCAGGAAATGAGTGAGTGAGGTCTCTCTCCATCCATATCCTCCTTTACATTACCTATGACTTTTACTTTCCTGCATCACAGTCTGCCTTTGCCTTTATCTCTTTCTACACAGTGGTTTTATTCACTAATCAATGCATTATATTATACATTTCACGCATATTTTAACTCAACTACCAACTCATCCCTGAAAAATTATGATGATGACGATGATGATGGTGGTGATGGTGATGGTGGTCCAATCTACACATCTTCGTTCTCGTCGTTACCTTTCCTCCTCGTCCTTATCTCACGGTGCTCCCCCACGTGTTCATCGTCGCTATGGTGGATGTGATCTGGCTTACTAACAGACCCGCCGCCTACTGATGGTATCCCAGTTATTGACCCCGTCGAGCTGCTTGCTGAGAGTAGGTCACCTGTGTATGTGTGTGTGTGTGTGTGTGTGTGTGTGTGGTTTTATTTAATTATTATGTTGTTGGTTTGGTATAAACTTATTACCACTACTAATTCTACTGCTACTATTTCTTGGCTACTTTTGCTGCAGTTGTTAGTGCTTCTACTGCTGCTGCTACTACTACTACTACTACTACTACTATTATTTACTTCTACTACTACTACTAATATTTACTACTACTACTACTACTACTACTACTACTACTACTACTACTACTACTACTACTACTACTACTACTATTTACCACTACTACTATTTACTACTACTACTACTACTACTATTACTACTATTATTATTACTACTATTACTACTACTACTACTACTACTTCTGGGCCACTTCTGCTACTACTACTGCTACTACTACTACTGGGCCACTTCTGCTACTACTATTACTACTACTATTAAATCCTGCCCCAATGGTAGGAAAAAAAAAAAAGAACCTACATTAGTAAAAACAGCTTTAATCCACTGCTACTACCACCGCTACTACCAGCACCGCCACCACCAACCATCTTCCCTTATCCTACTGCCAGGGCTCAAGTACAGTCAGACGACGATCTACCACTGGCCCACCGCCTCCAACAACATGACCGTGTCTGACGAAGGAGAGGACCAGTTCCGTTACGTCGATGGTCCCACTGGCTTCGGAAACGCTATGGAGTTCCCCTCGGATTCCAGGCAGGTGAGAGAGAGAGAGAGAGAGAGAGAGAGAGAGAGAGAGAGAGAGAGAGAGAGAGAGAGAGTTCATTATCTACAAATTTGCTGATATCATAATGAACGTAATAATATGATAAGAAAAATACTGAACAAGCATTATTTAGTGTCCAATACAATACAAACACATATCAAAACAAAACAAAAAGTAAACGACGCATTAAAATTCAACTCGAGAAGAACAAAGTATAAATAAATAAATAGATAAATAAATGTAAACAGATAGAGATTCATAACTCTTCTGTCTTAAGCGCTCTAAAAATAAAGGAAAGAGTCGATGCGTCTCTTACAAAGTCACGCTGCAAATAACCGTCTCACACATTTATCTCTCTCTTCTCTCAATGCTAAGCGCATATAAATTTCACCACGGACTCGTATTTTTTTTTTTTTTTTTCTGTTTCAATCACACACACTTTCCTCTCTTCCCTCATTGAGTAGTACATAAGAATTTCACCACAAACTCGCATCTTCTTTATCACACTTTCAACCCACGAATGTTGTTCTTTTTTCCCACGGTGCTTAGGACGTAAAGATTTCACCATAGACTCACATTTCCATCACATCTTCAATCCATACATAACATCTATAATTTCACTCATACTTATCTCTCTTCCCGTAGTACTTAGTATAAAAGACCCTCACCATATAGGCACACATTTTTATCACAATTCCAATCTACACATACACTTTTCTCTCTTCCTTCGGTGTTTGATGTATAAAGACTTCATAAACTTACATTTCTACCACACTTCCAATCACCATACTTTCTTACTGCCCAGTGCTTGGTGCATAAGAGGTTCACTATAGAGTCAGACACGTGCACCACCAACCTTGACAACTGCGAGGATGGCTTGAGTCTCAGCGTGTGGTACAAGGGTTACCAGGGGATCGAGCGAGACTGGGAGTTTGTCAGTCAGGACCCCAACGACCCTTCTATCATCGAGACCATTGCTTCTACAGGTGGGTATTGAGTGGATGGAGAGCAGCAAGGGTGGCAAGATGAAGGGGACGAGGAATTAATGACTGTGTTGTTTGGATATACTGCAAGAAAAAAGGGTTAGTCTGCTATGAATGTGTAAGGAACGTGGCTTATTGTGATGGTGGTGATGGAGGTGGTAATGGTGGTGGTGGTGGTGGTGGTGATGGTGGTGTATGTGTGTATTACGAATGTATGAAGGTACTGATAGAAGGGAGATAAGGCTTGTATGGAGGAATAAGAATAAGAAAAGATAGAGAAGAAAGAGGAGGAGGAGGAGGAGGAGGAGGAGGAGGAGGAGGAGGAGGAATATAAAAAGAAACATGACGATAACGATGACAAGGAGGAGGAGGATACAGAAAGGAAAACTAGGATTCACTACGAGAGAGAGAGAGAGAGAGAGAGAGAGAGAGAGAGAGAGAGAGAGAGAGAGAGAGAGAGAGAGAGAGAGAGAGAGAGAGAGAGACGTATTAGATTACGTTGTAGTAACACTGTAGCGAAAGACAATCCAGATAAAAAGTCATGAATAAGACACATCATTCACCTAAAGACTTCTACCCCTTCCCTCCCTCAGGCGGCGACACAAAAGGCCACCCCGGCATCGCTCTCTACCTGCAAGGCATGACTGTGAAGGCTGTAGTGTCCACGGGCGCCAAGTACTGGAACACCTCCTGTGTGGGTATGATAAAAAATGACAAGTGGACCAACATTGCCTTCAGCTGGAAACACGATAAGGGGCTGCTGGTGAGTTGTGGCTTTTGCAGTGTGAGATAGAAAAGATGGTAATAAAAAGGATATAGAAGATGAAATAGAAGAGATGTGGGTCTGATAGTTGGAGATGGAAATTAATGATAAAAAAAGGGGTATGAATGATGAAAAATCGATTCAAATACACAAGGTAATGAATGAATTAAATACAGTAAGAGATTCCTGGTAAGCTGCGAGTCTGATAGTGCCAGATGAAAAAAAAATATATATGTTATGAAAAAAATATATATAAAAATGCGATAAGGGATTGTTGATGACTTATGGGTTTAATATTGTCAGGTAGAAAACTAATAACGAAAAAAAATAATAGGAAACAGTAAAGATTATTGGTGAGTTGCGGATCCGGTGCTGACAAACGGTAAGCACAATGATAGACAGAAAGTGAAAGATGAAATAAGAGAGGCAAAACATACAGTAATTGCTTGATTCTTTTCTCCTTTTTCTTTATTTATTTCTTTCTTCCTAATACTACCCCCAGAAAGAAGAGAGAAAGAAAGAAAGAAAAAAGAAAGGAAACTAAGTGAAAAATTATGCTGGATTCTCTCTCTCTCTCTCTCTCTCTCTCTCTCTCTCTCTCTCTCTCTCTCTCTCTCTCTCTCTCTCTCTCTCTCTTATCCTCTGTGTCCGTCATCTTCATCATATTCTTCCCAAGCTGTAGTGTCCTGTCCATCGGTTGGCGTCTTTTCTTCACTTTTAATGTTATTCTGCACCTTCAATGTCATTTTAGTCTTTTCTCTAGTCCAGTCGCGCTTCGCTCACACACCCATCTCTACTCGCTTCTTTTCATCACTTTCAACGTCACTCTGGTCTCTTCCCTAAACCATCCGCACTTCTGTACTTTCCTGTCTTTCCCACTAATAGTTAGCGTAGAATATTTACCCAATCGACTTAGTAAGGACAAAGTCTGTTGCTGTTTGGACATCCTTTGTATTCACTTCACTCAAACATTTGCCCATCTCGCCGCAGCTGTACATCGATACCAAGCTGGAAGCCTCCACGATGTTCCCCGCCTCTAGCCCCGGCGCCAAGCCTGCTCTCACCCCGCCGCAGATGCACCTCGGCTGCCACAGTGACGCGACCAACACTGAATACCGCTACTTCCTGGAGGGCGCCGTAGACGAGCTGGCGGTCTGGGACAAAGCGCTGCTAGGGACGGACGCTGGGTTGTTCCTGGGAGATCATAGTAAGCCTCTCTCTCTCTCTCTCTCTCTCTCTCTCTCTCTCTCTCTCTCTCTCTCTCTCTCTCTCTCTCTCTCTATTGACTTACCTATTTATTTATTTATTCATATATTCATATATTCATCTTACAAAACATGTGTGAGTGCGTTATCGGAACGTCTTGCTGCCCATACCCGGAGGCAAAACGCAGATTTCGTGCACGAATGATGAATAGAGGTGGAGAACGAAGATGAAGAGGAGGTGATAGAAGGGAGGGAAGAGGAAGAGGTGGTGCTAGTGGTGGTGGTGGTGGAGGGGATTGGGAAAGGGAGACGAGTGGTGGAGAAGAAGTAGGAGGTGATGGAAGGGAGGAGGAGGAGGGAAGAGAAGGGTGTTCATGAGGGAGGAGGAGGAGAAGGGGAACTGGACGAGATAACAGAAGAATTAGTAGTTCAAAAGTAATTAAGGGTTGATGAGTAGGAGATGATGGCGGTGGTGGTGGTGGTGGTGGATGGGGCTATGATAGGGAGAGGGTAGGTAGAAGATGAGTGGGCTATTAATTTACTCATTTATTTATGTATTTATTTGTTTATTTATCTATTTATTGATTTATCTATTTATTTATTTTCAGTTCGGTCTTTCGCTGACGTGACCGTGGAAGACCTGAACTCCATAGTGGACGACTCGGACATCAGCGACCCTGACGTGATGGCGGCGGCGCTGCTCATCACGGCCCAGTCCACCTATTCAGAGGAGGTGCCTGAAGGAGCCCTCACCGTGCCCACCACCGCCGCCACCACCACCACCACCACCACCACCACCACCACTGCCAACTCCGACGTCAGCACCACAGACTCAGGTAAGCTGTGCTGTTTATCTCGGCTATATAAACCATTCACTACTGTCCACTACTACCACCGCCAACATTGCCAACTCTGACGTCAGCACCACAGACTCAGGTAAGATTTTTTTTATTTTTTTATGTAAGATTGGTTCTGTCCTAGACAACAAAAGTAAAAAGAAAAGAAAAAAAGCCTACTGTAGGTGCCAGTCCCAGTACAGTACAGTCAGAGAAGGATTAACAAAAATCTGAGAAGTGTCTTAAAACCTCCCTGTGTTTGCGTCCCCTCGACAAACCAGCAATCATTCACCGCTGTCCAGTTCCACTTATATTGACAATTTCCTTTCCCTTTCCATACAATTTTTGGAGTGTTGTAAAAAGGCCAAAAATGATTACTCAGGTTGTCAGACAGACTGCCGCGCACAGGCCTGATGGATTCCTGCAGGTTCCCTGAGGTGCCTTTCATACTATGCGTCTAAATGGGGTCCGGCCCGGACGCAGCAGTCGACTGATAGTTTGTATGTCTCTCCTTACACTGTGTGGGTGCGGGTGATTGATCACTCAAGCCCCGGATACAGTTGTATCAAGCTAGTCTTGTCCGGTCCCATACCCGTGCGCTGTGGCATTGGGCTTTAAACTTACAGCCCACACTGTGCGGTTAGTAGCCCCCACAAACATCGTGTGACAAGCATACGAGTATCTAGTCCACTTCCACAAGATTTATCTCTGACAATGGAGCAAGATAGTTCTCTAGTAAAAGAATATATATATATATATATATATATATATATATATATATATATATATATATATATATATATATATATATATATATATATATATATATATATATATATATATATATATATATATATATATATATATATATATATATATATATATATATATATATATATATATATTCCTTTAAAAGTTGTACTAGATGATAATGGAATGGTTAACTAGCAATGAAAGGGTTTATGGGAACATGAATACGCTTCAGACTATCTCATTGTTTGTGTAATTATATTCCCTCTCATGCCAGTTAAATATGTACACAGTAATCTCCTATGATCCATCCCGTAGTAGTTGCTGCTGCACAATGGGAAGAGAATTATTTTCAATGTGAAAATAATGCGCATAATTCTCACCACGACTAATTTCCAAGGCCACAGAGATGATTAGCCGGAGTGTTTCACCCTTTAATAATGTAGAAAACTTGCTAATCTGTCACTAGAACCATAACAACGCCTTTAAAACCCATGTCATTTCAATTACGAAGAGCCTTTTGAAAGTTAACGAGCTGCGGCGTAGAAATGTTTCACAATATGGTCCATGTTATGACGTGACCTCCACCCAGGCTCGGGCGCCACCACCACCACCACCATGCAGCCTGAGTCAGACGCCTACAAGCACTTCAAGAGCGTCATGAAGTTGTTCAAGAAGTTCACCAGCACCACATTGAAGAACGTGGACATAATGAAGCTTCAGAACACTCTTGTAAGTTGTTATTGTTATTATTATTATTATTATTGGTTCATTCGACGGTGATGAACATTTTTTATCAGTTTTAATACGTTTTCAATGACGAAGAGAGAGAGAGAGAGAGAGAGAGAGAGAGAGAGAGAGAGAATCAAGACTGTTACACACAAATTTCTCTCTCTCTCTCTGTGTGTGTGTGTGCGTGTGTGTGTGTGATGTGATTCACCTACGGTCGTCTGCTGGTCACCCAGCCACTACACCCTACGCCCTACGGAAAGAGTGACCGATCTTCGGGTAGGACTGAGACCACTGACACACCACACACCGGGACAGCAAGGTCACAACCCCTCGAGTTGCATCCCGTACCTACTTGCTGCTAGATGAACAGGGGCTACGCTCGCCCATTTGCCTCTCCGCGCCAGGGATTCGAACCCGGGCCTTCTTGGTTGTGAGCCGAGCGTGCTAACCACTACACTATCACTACACTACGCTGTGTGTGTGTGTGTGTGTGTGTGTGTGTGTGTGTCAGTTTGTGATGCCTCACCCTCCCTTCCATCCACCACCACCTCCACCAATGCAGGGGCTGGTGGACGTGACGAGCAACATCTTCGTGCAGAAAAACAAAGAGTTCCTGATGGGAGCAGAGGTGGGGGAGGAGAAGGACGGGGAGGCGAGGATGACAGTCAACGCCAACCAGATCATAGAAGGTGAGGCTGGTCTTGTTGTTGTTGTTGTTGTTGTTGTTGTTGTTGTTGTTGTTGTTGTTGTTGTTGTTGTTGTTTCCTCTCTTCTCTTCTTTGCTTCTTGTTCTTTGTCTTGTTCTTGTTCTATTTTTCTGTTATTTTCTCTTTCTTTTTCGCCTCTGTCTCCCTTTTTTAATGATCTTCTTTGCCCTTTCTTTCTCTCCTCCTCCTCCTCCTCCTTCTCCTCCTCCTCCTCCTCCTCCTCCTCCTCCTCCTCCTCCTCCTCCTCCTCCTCCTCCTCCTCTTCCTTCTTCTTCTTCTTCTTCTTCTTCTTCTTCTTCTTCTTCTTCTTCTTCTTCTTCTTCTTCTTCTTCTTCTTCTTCTTCTTCTTCTTCTTCTTCTTCTTCTTCTTCTTCTTCTTCTTCTTCTTCTTCTTCTTCTTCTTCTTCTTCTTCTTCTTCTTCTTCTTCTTCTTCTTCTTCTTCTTCTTCTTCTTCTTCTTCTTCTTCTTCTTCTTCTTCTTCTTCTTCTTCTTCTTCTTCTTCTTCTTCTTCTTCTTCTTCTTCTTCTTCTTCTTCTTCTTCTTCTTCTTCTTCTTCTTCTTCTTCTTCTTCTTCTTCTTCTTCTTCTTCTTCTTCTTCTTCTTCTTCTTCTTCTTCTTCTTCTTCTTCTTCTTCTTCTTCTTCTTCTTCTTCTTCTTCTTCTTCTTCTTCTTCTTCTTCTTCTTCTTCTTCTTCTGTTAATACCATTCATTTTCAACACACCATCCTCTTCTTTCATCCCTTACAACTGTCCCACAAAAGAAGAAGGAATGAAGGGAGTGAGACGAAAGCTACGGTGAACACTGAATATAATCTGAACCTTCTCTTTGTCTTGCAGATTTGACCAACTGGACCATGAGGATCCTGCAGAACACCGACTACAGGAACAGAACGGAGATGTTTACACTCGTCAAGGAGACAGAGAACTTGAGTGAGTGGCTATGGTGGTGGTGGTGGTGATGGTGATAATGGTGATGGTTGACGAGTGATAGGTAGCCATCCAACAGTATAGGAATGGTAGACGAAAGGAAGACTGATACGAACTTGAGTGAGTGATGATGGTGGTGTTGGTGATGGTGATGGTAATAATGGTGATGGTTGACTGGTGACAGCCATTCTATTTCAACAGTCTAGGAATGGTAGAACGCAAGATTGGGAAGAATTAGTTGGAAAGACGAGAGAAGGTCTATAAATGGCTGTGGTGACCATGATGGCGATGACTGACTGGTGATGGGTAGCCAGCCAACAGTCTGTGAATGGTAGAAGAAGGCAAGACTGACGAAGCATTGAAACGGAAAGACGAGACAAAGCTGATAAGGAAATTCGTTGAAAAGACCAGATTAGAAGTTACGCTGGCAGAGAGAGAGAGAGAGAGAGAGAGAGAGAGAGAGAGAGAGAGAGAGAGAGAGAGAGAGAGAGAGAGAGAGAGAGAGAGAGAGAAGCAAACGGACAGACAAAGACAGTCACATAGACAGAGGCACAGACAAAAGACATGAATTTAAACTCAGCATAACTGCCTTCATTTCTTTCCTCTCTCCCTCCCTCCCTCTCTCCTCAGTCGTGCACGTGTTCAAAGGTCCCCATTCAGCGCTGCACACGAGAAGCAACGGGTTCGTGGTGGCGCCGGATTGTGAAATGATGGTCAAGAAGAAATCCTGGAACAGCACATGCAACAGGGCAGCAGGTGAGACTTAGGAGGGGTTGCTGAAAAAACCCTCTTATAGATTCAGAGGCTGCCTTGTGCACGTTTATCAGCTGTCCTTTTGAAATAGTCTATGTTCTTGTGTTTATCAGTCTCTCTTATTTTTCAGCCATTTTTTGTATATCTTCTTGAGTCTTTTCTTCAGTCTCATATACGCAAATTGTTCCGGTTTTTGTTGTAAGTTGAGTTGTCGTGTGTATGTCAACTGTCCTCTTAGATTCTCGTGTTCCTATGTACATTAATCTCTCGTGCTCTTGAGTCTGTTTTGTTTAGGTTTAATAGCTGTCTTGTGTGTCAACTGCCCTTTCAAAGTCTCCTTGTGTTCTTGTACAGCTCAATCTCTCGTGTTTCCGCTCATTGTATCTTCTTTTGTCTCTTTTTCTTCATATAGACAGGGTATTTAATCATAAAAAGATTGTTATGAACAAAAACGTTGTCTTTTATTCGTATATGTCAACCGTCCTTTTAAAGTCTATACTTGAATTTTTGTGTAAATTAATCTCACGTGTTTTCAGCAATTGTTTATATATTTTTGAGTCTCTCCTTCAAAGAGACAAGTAATTCATCCCAAATAACCTCACATAAACAATTCTTTCTGCTGTGTTTAGGAGCTGTCTTGTGTAGGTTAACTGATCTCTCTCTCTCTCTCTCTCTCTCCCTCTCTTCCTATGTTTCGACTCTCCCCTTCGTGTTTGCAGTGTCCTCCGCGGTGGTTACTGACCCCAAGTGTAAGAACCGCACCATCAATGTAGTGATTACTTCATCGCGGAATGTGCATAGGTACTCCCACACCTGGGCGGTCGGCGGGTGAGTAAACAATTACTACACACACACACACACACACACACACACACACACACACACACACACACACACACACACACAGGCAGATTATATTCAGTGTTTTATTTTTTTAATTACTTTCTCTTTTCAGTTTTATCATCATCTTCTTCTTCTTCTTCTTCTTCTTCTTCTTCTTCTTCTTCTTCTTCTTCTTCTTCTTCTTCTTTTTCTTCTTCTTCTTCTTCTTCTTCTTCTTCTTCTTCTTCTTTTTCTTCACAAACACACACACACACACACTCTCTCTCTCTCTCTCTCTCTCTCTCTCTCTCTCTCTCTCTCTCTCTCTCTCTCTCTCTCTCTCTCTCTCTCTCTCTCTCTCTCTCTCTCTCTCTCTCTCTCTCTCTCTCTCTCTCTCTCTCTCTCTCTCTCTCTCTCTCTCTTCACCAGTCCTTCTGTGTGATTCAACAGATGCCATTACTATAAACAAACAAAACGGTATCTCTCCTTGCTTTACATTCCTCCTCCTCCTCCTCTTCCTCCTCCTCCTCCTCCTCCTCCTCCTCCTCCTCATCCTCATTCTCCTCTTTCTCCTCCCCTTCTCCTCCTCCTCCTGCTCTAATTAGCGTATTGAGTTTTGTGGACTGCAATTAGTGTCATTACATGTACTTTGTGTTAATATGTTTATACTTTGTGGAGTTATGTTCATATGGTTATCTAATGTTTTAGTGACTTATAGCTGCGGTTAACAGAATCTGTCTATCTATCTGTCTATCTATCTATCTATCTATCTATCTGTGTATCTGTCTATCTGTTTATCTATCTACTATCTATATGTCTGTCTGTCTACTTATTTAATCATCTCTTTCTCTATTTCTTTATCAATCTATCCATCTATCTAATTATCCATCTACTTGTCTGTCTACTTATCTATCTTTTTATCTATCTATCTGTCTGTTTATCTACCTATCTATCTATCCATCTGTATCTATCTATCTATCCATTTATCCATCTATGTATCAATCTATCTAAGAAGATATACTCCTTCTTATCACACGAGATTTGGGAAGTTATGTTCATATGATTACGAGGGAAGAGCAGCTCACTCTGTTGGTTGTTGTTTAATTTTGAGCGGCCCAGCCCAGCCCGACCGTAATGTTGTTCAAACGCTTTTATCTCCGGAACTACACGGCCGATCGTAACGAAATTAGCACCATATAATAGCATAACTCTGTCAATTTTATATGATATAGTTTTCATCTCTTCTATTGGGTAAAGTGAATGGGTAACTTGCAAAAAGTAGAAGGGTGTCGAAAATGGGATTTCTCAAAAATTACTCAATCAATTATAATGAAACTTAAGAGGTGTCATGTTGTTATAATTCTAATAAAATTCCTTATCTCAGCTTTGAAGTAGCGCTACGCATGTGCAAAGTCAAAATTCCAACTTTTCAACTAATTGACTGATCAAGCTCAAATTTTGTTGTTAGTAAGAGTAGTACAAGTTATAACGAAAAGGCATGTCAATCTGCAACACTACTGAGCATGCGCAAAAAACAGTATAAAACTTTTTGTAAAGTGACCGTCAATTTTTCTGCAATTTTCACCAACTTTCTTTTGTCTCAACGGGAGCGGATACATACCACTGAACACAGAATTAAATTTCCTATCCAACGGTATGTAGGCTCTCGCAAAGTTTTGAGCTAGATTGATTTAAATATTAGGCAAGTGCACGATGTGCGCACCCTTACTGTCAGCTTCACTCGTCATTTGCCTTCCGAGGCGTTTTTACTGGTTATCTAATTGCGTGACTCGTATCTATGGTCAATAAAATGCCTATCTATCCATCTCCCTAGGGACATGGACCCGTACTTGCCACACGAGCTGAACACCATGGTAATGTCAGTGCTGATGAGCCCAGACCCAGTGCTGGATAAAAAGGGAAACGTGGACAAGAAGGCCCCTAAGTGCAAACCAAACCCTAAAGCCTTGCTACAGTCGCCCATCAGACTGAAGCTCTTCAATCTGCGCCCAGAGACGACCCACTCGCACCAAAGCAGGAAACTGTCCTTTCACGAGGAGGCGCCCGTCAAGAGGGTAAGACAGGCAGACAGGGAGATAGACAGGTTGGCAGACAGGCAGCCACACACACACACACACACACACACACACACACACACACACACACACACACACACACACAGAGAGAGAGAGAGAGAGAGAGAGAGAGAGAGAGAGAGAGAGAGAGAGAGAGAGAGAGAGAGAGAGAGAGAGAGAGAGAGAGAGAGAGAGAGAGAGAGAGAGAGAGAGAGTAAAGGTCTAGTTTTAAAGATGAACTAAACGGAAATATATGATAACACCAGAATGCACACACACACACACACACACACACACACACACACACACATGGGAATAAAATATCACACTATGGGTATCGGATAGAAGAATAAAAAAAAAAACAACAACTAAAGAAACAAGAAAGAAAATGGTGTGTTAGAGGAAGCGTAATACTTCTTCGGATTTCCCTTCTTTTTTTTTTTTTATTTTCTTCGTCTGTTCAAGCATTCTTATATTCTTTCTTAATTCATCCACTCATCTCTCTCTTACATACTCGTTTTCCTTCCTTTGTGTCAGAAGAGACATAAATAACCTTCTTACTTTCTTCGTATTTATTGTTTATTGTCTATTGCGTTTATAATCATCATTCCGCCAATGAAAGCCTCTCTACTGTACAAAACCCCCATGATTAAATTTTGAACGCACTTCATTCATTCTTTCTTGGTTATTCAGATATTCACTCATATATTTCCTTCCCAGTGCATCTAATTAATTTCTCTCGCTCTTGATTCATTCACTCATTGCTCTCTGACATGTGTTTCACCTTCTTACTCCATCTTCATCCTCCTCGCACCTGCATTTCTTTCCTTCCTTACATTTCCCTGTTTTTTCTTCCTTGATTCAGACATTACTTTATCTTGGATGAGGTTGATAGGTAGAAATAGGTAGTTACAGTACGTAGGTAAGTATGCCACGTGTGGAACTGATGGCTTCTTGCAGCTTCCCTTATTTCCTTATGTTCTTGTGTTATATCGCTCTTAATTCATCTACTCATTTTTATTACATCCCTTTTCACTTCCTTTATTCAAGCAGTAACATCTCTCGTTCTCAACTCACTTATCGCTCTTTGACATCCCCCTTTTCTCTTTCCCTGCAGGTGTTGGGGCAGCACTGCGCCTGGTGGGACGCCAACAACAGCAGGTGGGACGGGACGGGCTGCCTCGTGATGGAGAACACGGACCGCTATACCAAATGTGCATGTGCGCATTTCGGGAGTTTCACGGTGATGAACGAACTGATAGAGCCCAGGGTGAGGAGGCGAAGAGTGACGGGGACGATGTTTTGTGTTGGGTTTTGATTTGTAAATTTGTTAGGTTGTTTAGTTGTTTGTTTATTCGTGTATCTGAGTGTTATTTCATCTATTCGCCATGCATTTGTTATTGTTTGTTGATTCCTTCTCTTTCTCTCTCTCTCTCTCTCTGGTATGGAAATTAAAAAGACATCACATGGTTTATATCATATAGGCATTATGATGTAAACCTGTGTGTGTATTTATTTATTTATATATTTATTTGTTATCTATTCATTCAGTCATTTTTAGTTATCTGCATATTCATTTGTTTATTTATTCATTTGTTTATTTATCTATCTTCAAAACAAATTTATTTCTCATCTAACTCCTCTGACTATAAGAAATTTTTTTGACTACTTAACTTCCAAAGTGTAGCACATCCTGACTCCCTTCCCTTTTGCGAAAATCTCCATTCTTCAAGACTTCAGTGTTCACCACCAGCTTTGGCTTTTCTCTCCTTTCACTGACCAACCTGGTGATCTAGCTTTTAACTTTGCTCTCCTCCATGACCTAGAACAATTGATGCAACGCCCTACTTGTATTCCTGACCGTCATGGAGATACACCCAACATTCTTGACCTTTTCCTAACCTCTAATCCTGCTTATCCTGTTACTTTATCTTCTCCTTTGGGCTCCCCCTATCACAATCTCATATCTGTATCTTGTCCTATCACTCCTGTCCCTCCTCAGGATCCCCTAAAGCGAAGGTGCCTCTGACGTTTTGCCTCTGCTAGTTGGGGGCACCTGAGGAGGTATTATGCTGATTTTCCTTGGAATGACTACTGCTTCCGTGTCGAAAACCCATCTCTGTGTGCTGAGCGCATAACAGAGGTGACAGTGTCTGGCATGGAGGCGTACATTCCTCACTCTTTCTCTCGACCTAAACCTTCCAAACCTTGGTTTAACACACCCTGTTCTCGTGCTATACATGATAGAGAGGTGCTCCACAAAGTGTATTTGATTCTTCCATCACCTGGATCTCATGCGCTTTATATTTCTGTCCAAAATCATGCCAAGTTTCCTTCATTAATAGAAAGTTTCAAAATCTTTCAAGATCTAACTCCCCTCGTGACTTCTGGCACCTAACCAAGAGCATTTTAAATACCTTTGCTTCTTCATCTTTCCCTCCTTTAGTTCAATCTGAAGGAACCACTGACATTTCATCTATTCCTAAGCTGAACTCTTCGCTCATACTTTTGCTAAAAACTCAACCTTGGATGATTCAGGGCTTGTTCCTCCCTCTCCTCCACCTTGTGATTACTTCATGCCACCCATTAAGATCCTCCGCAGTGATGTTTTCCATGCCCTCGCTGGCCTAAAGTCTCGGAAGGCTTATGGACCTAATGGGGTACCTCCTATTGTTCTCCGAAACTGTACCTCCGTGCTTGCATCTTGCCTAGTCAAACTTTTTCAACTCTGTCTATCAACATCAATCTTTCCTTCTTGCTCGAAGTTTGCCTACATTCAGCCTGTTCCTAAAAAAAGGGAGACTGTTCTAATTCTTCCAAGTACCGTTCTATTGCTTTAATTTCCTGCCTATCAATTTTTTTTTATTCTATCCTCGACAGGAAGATTCTTCAAGGCCGTTCTACTAGTGATCTTCTGGCTTTCCTTACTGAGTCTTGCTCCCTAAATCTATTAACAGTGGTGTTCCTCAGAATTCTGTCCTGTCACCCACTCTCTTCCCATTATTCATCAATGATCTTCTAAACCAAACTTCTTGTCCTATCCACTCCTACGCTGATGATACCACCCTGCACTTTCCCACGTCTTTTCATAGACATCCAACCCTTCAGGAAGTAAACATTTCACGCTGGGAGGCCACAGAACGCCTGACTTCTGATCTCTCTAAAGTTTCTGATTGGGGCAGAGCAAGCTGTTCAATGCCTCAAAAACTCATCTCCATCTATCAACTCGACACAACCTTCCGGACAACTATCCCCTCTTCTTCAATGACACTCAACTGTCCCCCTCTTCTACACTTAACATCCTTGGTCTATCCTTTACTTATAATCTAAACTGGAAATTTCACATCTAATCTCTAGCTAAAACAGCTTCTATGAAGTTAAACGTTCTGAGTCGTCTCTGGCAATTTTTCTACCCCCTCCCCCCTCCCGCTGCTAACTGTGTACAGGGGCCTTATCCGTCCATGTTTGGAGTATGCTTCACATCTATTGGGGAGTGGGGAGGTTTCCCACTCATACCACTCTTTTAGACAGGATGGAATGAAAAGCTTGTCGTCTCATCAACTCCTCTCCTCTAACTGACTGTCTTCAGCCTCTCTCTCATCATCGCAGTGTTGCATCTCTTGCTGTCTTCTACCTTTATTTCCATGCCGACTGTTTTTCTGATCTTGTTAATTGCATGCCATCCCTCCTCCTGCGGCCTCGCTGCACAATACTTTTTTCTTTTTCTCGCTCCTATTCTGTTCACCTCTCTAATGCAAGAGTTAACCAGTATTTATCAGTCATTCATCCCTTTCTCTGGTAAACTCTGGAACTCCCTGCCTGCTTCTGTATTTCCACTTTTTTTTATGTCTTGAACTCTTTCAAGAGGGAGGTTTCAAGACACTTATCCTGTAATTTTTTACTACTGCTTTCCACTCTGTTCCGGGACCGGCACCTCAGTGAGCGTTTTTTTTTTTTCTTTTTTTTTATTACAGTTTTGTTGCCCTTGGCCGATGCCCCTCCTACATAAAAAAAAAAAAAAAATCTTAGTGCTTCTTTCTCTGTTATGTTCCCTTCTGCGTCTTCAGG